>NW_010253228.1:0-14005 GCF_000690775.1 Eurypyga helias | reverse complement strand
GCTCCAGGTAAATGTGAGCAGAGAAGCAGTCCTACTGATGTGCTAGAAGTTAGACATGTCTTGAAACAGAGCACATCAGATTCATTCATGTTTGAAGTTCCTGTGAAACTTTTCTCTCAAATCTACTCTAGTATATTTCTGGCTTCCCAATGATTAAAATATGAATAAATAATTATGCAGATACAATTCTGTAAATAAATTGACTGTACTGATGTAAGCAGACATTATGAAAGTTAAGATACATGAGGAATGAAAACAAACCTAAAAAGACAGTTCACTCTCGGTTATGCAATGAAAAATGTGTAGTTATTCATTGTTCATTGACCAATATTTTTATAGCAAATGAAGCATGAAGAAATCATGCACAAGAACAGTGCTGGTAAAAAAAAAAATCAAAAGAATCCCTCACTAGATGTGACATTGTGAAATACTGCAGCTTTTTGAGCTCCACATGTGTATTTATCTGACTGCTGTTTGTATAACTTAAAGCATCAAAGAATAAAAGGTTGATATACACAGCAGAGGTGGCTTTTCTGAGATGTTTTACCTCTTGATGCACAGGCAACCTAAATATTAATATTCATCATGTTCTAATTTCCTTATTCCTATGCCAAGCTCAGAACTGCTTAAAATTAAGACTCTTCTGTTTTGCTGCTATTGCATATTGTTTTGTCTGATATCACTTCAGCTGGTACTGTTCCACCTAAATAAGCAACTGTGCATGATTGCTGTCCAGCTTCAAACTGTGATGTGTGGAGGAAATAAAATTCCCCGATGTGTTTCTGGAAAAAGATGGCATCTGCATGTCTATTTTAACATAGGATTGGAAACTTACAACCCAACGATCCCAGTCTTGCAATTAGATCTGTGTAGTTCCTGTTGCCCTTTTCCTGTATCTTTTAAAAACCTTCTGTAAGGCATCCTGACCCCTTCATGCAAGCTTATTGTTGTCTTCAACATATCCCAGTTTTTATTCACAGTGTTCATGTAGATCCTTTCTTTTTCTTTTTGCTGTTCAGCATCTTGTCTTCCATACAGATATAAATTCTTATCTTCCCATGTAGAATCTGTGGAACAGGATTTGTTGTAGGCAGTGAGAATATCAAGAAAACTTGATAATCACTGAGAGATTCCAAGTGTTTCCATAACTCATTAGGCTTCTCCAAAGGATTTCACTGACGAAGGGGGCTGAAACTCCATCTGGGCAGACAGTGTCAAAATCATGTCATTATAAAATGACATAATTCAAAGAAATATTATAAGCCACCAATACCACTGTGAGAATTGAAACAAAATTGCCAATGTCTGGATGAGGCCACAGAGTCTGGATCTAAAGGCCTTAGAAACTATGTGTATTCTGGTGAAGGTTGCAAGGTCATGAACAGAACTATTCTGCCTAAAGTCTCTAGAGACTTCAGACTCGGGAATTCCTGCTATTGAATCCCTTTTTGAGGGGATGGTGCAGAGACCTGTTTCAAATGCCTTCATAAATGTGTATTTTACTAGAGTCTGTAGCACAGGTGGACTAACGTGTTTTTCAGGATGGAAAAAATCCCTATCCATGTAGGTTTTAAAAAAAAAAAAATCCTGTGGAGTTCTTAATGATAGCAAAATTAATCTTAAATTAATCTAAAATGTCTGGCGTCAGCACAACTTTATATACTTGTGCTAACACTTTTTATTTTCTTTTTTTGTAATTAATTTTCCAAATCTGAAACAATAAAGAGAAGAGGAATTTTGCTGCTGAATTCAAGCACAACCGGGTGTTATCCAGAGGCTAAATTCTTTTCCTGCTTAACATAAGAACATAAGAGGCGTACTGGTTCAGAACAAAGGTCAGTGTAGCCCAGTATCCTGGCTCCAACAATAGCCATAAGTGAGTATGCAGAGAAGAGTAGAGAACTGGCCTCGCATATTTGATGCCTCCCCCTAAGTATTCTCCCGGCTCTCAGCTACTCGCAACTGAAGAATTTCCTGAAATGGGTGTAGTTCTGAAGTATTGAAAAAACCCTGTATATGTTTCTATTTTGTGGTCTTGCCCAGTCTCTGCTTGAGGCTACGTAAACTTGCAGTATCTGCTAACTGATCCCAAATGGGAGTTGGGCACCTGGATTTTGTGGCAAAAATTTATTAATGTAATGAGAGACTCAAGGATAATACTCTTTCTGTATCTTCTTTAAAGCAATAGTTTCAGAACAAATCTGGTCACTTATGATATGGCATCATCATATATCAGGTATATGATGAGAAGAAGTGAGGATATGTTTGAAATAGTGCCATGTTTTCTTTAAAATACCTGTGTAGGCATTGTGATCTGAGACAAAAAAAAAAAAAAAGTGGGTTTTGGCAGGGTAGGGCACTAATAAACTGTTGATAAAAGAGTAGCCTGTGGGCTGAATGAGGAGATACTCAAAACTGCTCAGGCAGGGTGCTAGAGGCAAAGAAATAGGTGATTACCTTTGAATTATGCCGTTCTGAATAAGAGGGGAATAACTGACACAAGCCTGTGGACATTTTTAAAACTTGCTGAGGAGTAGGTGGACATGAAATGATACACCTGTTCAGTGGCAAATTCCAGTTAGGTTGCTCTCAGACCAGACTACAATAGACTATTGCATCTCTCTTCCTCAATATTTCAAATATTTACTTTTTTTTAATTAAATTTATCTGTTGTTTATAATGATATAGATTAACTTTCTGAGATCATGCCACTCATTTACATTTCCCCATATTCGGTGAATATGCAAAATTAACCAAATGCAAAGATACATACAACAAATCTTCCTGACTGTAAGTGCTTGCAAACAACAAAGGCACTTGAATATTCTGATGACAGGGCTTGTATAAGGACCTGTGTGGCTACACAGAGCAAATCTTTTATTTTCTGTGCCTACTGTAACCAGCCATATCTCCTGCTGTTCTGAATCACTAGGTTCAAATCACTGGCTTCCAAGAATCCTGTAGCTGGAAATGTTGAGGACAGAAAAACTCTAATAGGTCATTTTGGACAGCCTCCTGCCAGGACATGATTATTCCCTCCAGAGCTATGTTAGTGCTTGATGAACAGCAACACTATCCACAAATGAAGCAATGTTGTCCACAAACATAGATGAGCAGAAGGAAGATACTGGTGAATGTGGTCAATAGATACCTTCCTCCGTAGCCTGTGCTTTTAGTCTGTTGTCTTTAATTTTATTCCTTGCATTGGAAAGACAGGAATAGGAAGGCTTGTTTGAAAAGCTCCAGGAGAAAACAAACTGCTGAATTTTTTTTGTATGAGTTTATGTGTGGATTTTGCAGGGTGGGAGGTGTCCTGTTACCTATTAGTATGTTTAGTGTGTCCCTCAAAGGATGTCTCATTTGATCAACGGATTGTTTCTGGTGCCTGATAACTTATGAATCCTCACTGACATCAGCTGATCACGTAACTGTCTATTTTTCCAATAAGAAGTTCTAATAAGATTGTTTCAGTCAGGGTAAGGTCTATAATCTTAATTTCTGAGGGCAGTAGAGTAATTTTTTGGAGTGATGGTAAATATTACCTGAACAAAGTGCTGGAGAAATTTTTAAACCATCCTGTAAGAGGATGCTGGATCCCATCCATAGTTGGTAAAATCTTCTGATGGGGTGAGACCCACATGAGGGAAGGGAATCGTCAGTGCCAGTCTTTAGTGTTCACTTTTAATGAAATTTCCCCAGCTTTTAGTATCAACATTCTTGATCTGCAAGTCCTTTAGATTCCTTAATGGGTTCTGCCTATGCCCATGGCAGTAGCTATGAATGTGTTTATCTAATCTACTTGGTGATGAAGCTGTATTCAATTTCATCTCATGATTAGATCTCTGCAACGCACCTACATCCAGTTGCACCACAAGACCAGAGCCAAACTTCAGCTGTGGTTTATTTGTGAAGGGGTGTTATATGAGCAGCCTGCAATGTCTCCACTCTATTACTTGAAAAGAATTTTTTACTGTGGTTTTCCCCTTAAATAGTTATGATCCTTGCTATAGAAACCATCTCCCTTTTTTGTGTGATTCTGTGTCAATGAAGATGAGCTGATGTGCCTTGAGGGATCAGGAATCTGTCAACCTTGACTCTGATAGATGGCTCCTTGGCCAGTGGAGCTATGCATCTTAGTCTCTGCAGAGCTGTAGGCTCTCGGGTGACACTGTAAAGCTCAAGTTTACCCAAACTTTGGGAAGAGGGGGGAGATGCCAATAGGGTATGATGACAACAAGGCATTTTTATGTTTTGAACCAAAAGGGTTTGAGAATATCTTTGCTGTGATGACTGAACATGAGTCTAGATAGGTTTATTTTTATATTCTGAAATAATAAGTGAGAGAGACTCTCTACCCAACCACAAATCCTTCTCAAAAGCCAATTTCTCCATTTTACCTGTGTTACATCTAATGTGCTTGGGGTTATACTTTCATGTATGTCAACAAATTATTCTTAAAGAAAAACAAAATATATGTGTGATAGACAGTGTTTTCTGTTGCTAGCTAGCAAGGTTTTGTAGTTCTCCAATTCCAGTTTCAAATGTATTTATTTAGTAGGTAATATTTAAGACAGAGTAGTCTATTTTCTTCATCTTTTCAGTATTCATTTTGCTGTTTCCCTGGAAAAGCATGGCAGGGATAAGTGATGCATTTCCTCTAAGGGTTCATGGCCAAGGAAAAATTGTTTCTCTTTAAAAAAAAAAAAAAAAAATTCTTCCTCTGTGGCAGTCTCTGAAGGAGTAAGTTTTTCTGTGGTTGGTTATGCGGAATAAGTTTATCTGTGGTTAAAAGCTGCATGTCTCGTATTAAAACTATCAGCCCTTTAATTTAGGAAAACATCTCAGCTTGGGAGGTTCTGCTTCCCACTCCTGAATTGAACTTTGGTATGGGGCTTAGGTACTTGGTGTCCTGAAATGAAATATTTTCCCTAGGTGGGGCAGAGTAACAGGCTGGATGGGGCAAAGGTTTAATGTGCTAATGACTCAGGAGGTGTGTGGAGAGGACAGACTGGATAATTTTAGCAGAGCTCCAAGAGAACCTATGGACCCTATGTGGAACCCACTGCTGTTGGTGACAGAAGTCCCTGCTCATTCAGTAAGAGCAGGCTCAAGCCCAGTGTTTGTAAAATGTAGGCTCATTATCCCCAGGTTTCTTACACAAAGATGATTACTGTAATATTTTATATGACTTTTCCCTGAGCGAACTATTCTCCTTATTTGTTGAGCAAAATTGCCCATTTTTATCCTTGATGCATTTACACAAAGTACCTTTTCTTTTTCTTGTCTTTTTAGGTAGGATTTTCTGTCAGCATGTTTTATTTGGGAAATAGCATGTGACACTGATGGATCTTCCCCTTTCCTTTCTTTTTCTGATGGAAAATACCTGCAGCATAGAACAGCCTTGGAAAAGTCAAGTAAGAGCCTGTGTGCTGCGATGTGCAGTAGTAAATATATTCTAGTGTGTACACCAAGCAGCATAAATATGTAAATATTTTACAACATGCGTACCTACATAGCCTACCCTTCCTGTTTTTTTCTTGCAGAGCATACGCTTAAAACACGCACATCAAGTTACGTATGTCTGGCATAGTGGCAGCAGAGTCTGCTCTGTTAATAATACTGAATATGTAAATCCCCCCACTTTTTATAACGGTGCTTTAGGTTGCATTTACTGTAAACAAAGATGTATTTTTGGGGGCAGTTGGTTTGAGTTTATTGTTTATGTAAATCTCTCAGAATGTGACATAGCCAGATAGCTTCCTATGTTGTGCTGATCCACATTTTAGGCCAGCAGCCAAAGTATTTTATCTTTTACTTCATTATAGTGATCTTCCAATTAGCTGTGGTCTGTAATACCCTGATTTTGGTGGCAGTGGTTTGGGGAGGATTGTTTGATAGTTCTGCTCGAGAGGCAAAATGAGGGGCCTTATTATAGAAAGTGCAGAGGTTGTGCAGTAGCTGAGTTCTGTTGCAAAGTTTGCCGATAAGGGAAAACTGGCCCTTGAGCATCCATTCTATTCTGTATATTAACACTTCTAATCTGCACTGCTGATAAAACTGCAAGCCATTTGCCTTTGGAGGAATTAGTTCTGCCTCACTTGTGTAACCAGGCGATGGTGATTAACCTTTAAACTGTCCAATATTCTCAGCAGACTCCTGCTCCAGATTAGAAACTATTTAGTTATGACCAACTAAATTAACAACATTCCCTCCTCTGAAGAATAAGATTTGGAAGGTATGCATTTTAAGGTGGAATGTGGATAATGTCCTTATTTATTCAGCACTTTTGCTACATAAAGTGTATTTGTCATTTAAGAAGAAAAACAAAGGTGAGAGGGAGATTGATTGCAGATAGAAACAATCTGCAGTTAGTTATGCACAGGAGGCTCTTTGGTTGAATTTGGCTTGGCGTGCTGCTTTAGATAGCTGAGACCTGTTTCTGACTTTTCTTAAATAAAACTCACGGTGCAGGGGATAAAACGGCAGGACAGTGCTCTGGTATGGGCAGCAGTTTAGGAAAAAGATTTCCTTCCTTTGAAACAAAAGGCAATTATCTCAGTTCTTCGGGAGAGTAATTTTTGGAAGTTTACTAACCTTCCTGTCACAATCAGGCAAAGCAAAAGGTTTTGTACGTGGTTGTTACAGACCAACGTATCCAATGGACTTTCGCTGCTGTGATAACCTAGTACAGTACCATTGCATCTACATATTTTAAATGTGTAATTTATCAATTGAAACATACCCTTCAATACATGTGCCATAAAAGAAAAGAGCAAGGGCAATTATGTAATAGTATAGTGTTTGTCTGACGTGCCTTAAATCCCCATATTGTTACTCCTCACTGAATAACAAATACAAAATCCCTGTTAGCAATGTTTTCCGTTTTACCAGTTTTATATTAGCTGCCTCCTTAAAAATTGCTAATCTAGATACTACATTAGTAGGATGTCAGTCAAACTGCAATCCACAGTGAAGCCTTCTTCATATACCAATTTAAATCATTCATGGTCCTTTCTTTGGCATTATTCAAAAGATCATAATAATTTTCTTGTGCCCACAGCACAAAAAAATCAATTATTTCCCCACAAAGACTTGAAAGTACTTAGCGAGTGCTGTAAGAAAAGCTGAGGGTTATATCAAATTGAAATTGCACTCATTACACACAACACAATTAGTTGCCACTAGTCTGGCCGGTGCTTTAATTCTGAATGGCATATCTTTATTATTACAGAAACAAGCATGCAAATGGCATTGTTCAGGATTTGCAGAAATCAATAGGATATAGTGCTGTGTGTTTGGTGGCCACTGTCACTCAGTCTGCTGTGGATTTGAGATAATGTGTGTATTTGAATTAATGAAGGGAACGTGAGACATCATAAGTGACACCCAAATAAAAGAAATGGGTACATGATATTTGTAATTATTCTACTTGTGTTTTTGTTGTAAATACTTGTGCTTTTTGTTTTTTAATCAAAGGATTAATTGCATTTTAATAAGGCATTATGATTTTCAGAGCTTTAGTTAATTAAAACTTGTAGTATATAATTATGAAGTGATGCTGAGATTTGTCTAAAGATCACCCATACGTTTAGAATATGTATATTTTTTCTTGTTAAGCAGTTGCTACATTCTGGGGGGAGGATGAATTATATTAAATGTTTGAAAGATGATGGCAGTTCCAAATGGATTTCTATAAAAGGCAGCTAGGAATGTAGATTATGTTGTTGGACAAATTAAAGTGGAGGAACTACTGGGGTTGGAAACACATTTTGGCTGTAGAGCTGGAACATTCATTTGCACAAATGTTAGCTTTCAGCCGCAGGAGTAAGAACAGATGTATTTGTTCAATGTATCATATCATTCCACCCATTAGGTCCCGGTGAAATTGCTGCAGTTTGAAAATCTGCGTACAGGCCATAAATACTCACTGGTGGTGCGTGGTAAAGATTATTTTCCATGTGACAAAAGGGTTTCAGGAGGAGGGAGAAGGTAGGTGTGCGTGTGCGTGTGTACAGACAACTTCATGTATCGACTTGTTTCCCTAATAGAGATGAATATTTCTGGTACAAAGCTTTAATCACTCACAATCTAACCTGGGACATATATATATAAAAAGACTGTTTCCTGTGGGAGTATATTATGCACGGATTGATAGACTAATTGCTAGATAGATAAAACAGAGTTAGAGTAAAACAGTATTAGAAAGTTAAAATCTTAATGTTACAAATAAAGCTTTCCATCGACAGTATTTTTTAAAAAATCTCCTCATATTTATTCCACTCATTTTGTAAGTGTATATTGCAAATAAAAATTATTTTTGCTCCTTTATTTTTTATATAAGAGCGAAAAATATTGCTTTGTTGTTGAATGGGTGGAAGAGGGGGGAATTAATTTCCTTTCAACTATGAAATGAAATATATGTTTATGCAGAATAGTCCAGCATGGTCGTATATTCCTATCACATAGTCCCATTGACCAGGAAGAGTTTCTAATGTTCTCTCTTGAAGGAAAGGTCTTAAATTAAACCTCAGCATTTCCTACTTGGGAGCTTGGCTCTTGCAATGCAAGATTTTTTTAATATTTTTTAATTTTTTATTTTATCTTATGCCCTGGCTTGCAGATACTTTTTGATACAAACCCACTCAAGACCTTAAAATGTTCCAAGTGAGGTAAGGGAGACAAAGCCTGCAGAGAGGGCAAAAGGAAGAACAAGAATTCTCAGAAATTTACGTTGACTTCAGCACTCAAAACAGAATTTTGTTAGGTATCTATAAATGGATTTTAAGTAGGATTTTCCCATGTTTTCTCTCCAAAGCTGATTTTAAAATCTAATATTATTAGATTGGTCACAGCCTTCATATTTTAACTGTCAAACCCAAAGCCTGAAAGGTGATTCATTCAAAGCTTGCTAAAATATTTGCTCAGCAGCACAATAGTGTGTGATGGAAAATAAACTCCTCTAGAGCATCTCACCCTATCAGCCGTGGCCTGCAGCAGGAAAAGAATGAGGGAAGGTCAGTCAATTATGTGTGGTAATCACCGTAAGCATATTATCTGAGACACAGATGTCTTCCCTGACCCCACACGACATAGCTATTAACCCCACAGTAGTATAAAAATGGGGAGGAGGAGGAGCCGGTCCCCTAGGTATCTGGCCTGGCCTTGCGCGCGGCGGGCAGCGCGCCCGCCTCTCCTCTTTGGGGACCTTTCTATAGACCTAGTCATGTGAGATAAATAGTTGCATCATCGGAAAAATGAGACCGGCAAATTGACTCGTGAGACATTTCGGGAGCGTAAACAGCCCTGGAATGCCGGGCACTGCCCGTGTTTTTACAGGAACAACTTTTGTGTTCCTGCTGGCCTTGCGCGCGGCGGGCAGCGCGCCCGCCTCTCCTCTTTGGGGACCTTTCTATAGACCTAGTCATGTGAGATAAATAGTTGCATCATCGGAAAAATGAGACCGGCAAATTGACTCGTGAGACATTTCGGGAGCGTAAACAGCCCTGGAATGCCGGGCACTGCCCGTGTTTTTACAGGAACAACTTTTGTGTTCCTGAGTACGCTTACATCGTTGATGTATTAGCGCTGATAAGGTATAATACCACTACCATGCAATTGTCTAATGCTTCTAGAAAACAGAGATGATTTTCTCATTACACTGAGTAATGTGCTGATTACCACATACGGCTCCTTTTGAGTTCGAGTTCCTGCTATATTTACTTCAGAAAAATGATCGGCTGCTTATTCAAGCAAAAGGGATTTTTTTCAGGGTGATTGTTCAAACACATCAAGTAAGCAAAGCAAATTTTTAAACTGCCTATTTAAACCGTTGAAGGCTCATTTAAAAGTTTGCATGTAAAATTGGGTTCCTGGGTAGAAAACATGCATTAGTAAGAGTATCCCTCACTAGCTCTAAGCTTTCTAACACCAAGCACCCTGAGAGTAGATCTGTTTATTTCTTATAGCCTTTTGAAAATCTTTTCTTTAGGTGATGCTTTATTACCTTTTGGGAGGCCATTTTGTATTTTTCTGCCAAAGACACGAATGACCATTAAGCAAAATATTGCGGTGCTGCACAACATACAGTGCAAAAGAGTCTGCGACCGACCAGATTTGTGTGTTTTCTCCTTTTTAAATAGTCGATTGTAATGGCATTCCAGTCTTGTGGCACCCTTGTAACTGAGATCATACTGGACCCAATGAATACCAGAGCATGAAGGGAACTCTTTGCTTGTGAGATTTGCCACAGAATGTAGCAGAGGAATCCCCAGGTTTCTTTGCTGACGAAAGGAATTATTAAAAGATATCCTCTTTGATACTGTCTCCTTTCCCAGGGTTAATCACCATGTGAGTGAACATTTGCATGCTTTGCTGAGCTACGGGTTACAGACAAGACAAGTGGTGGATTGAGCACTGGGGTAAGCTTAACCGCTGGACTCCCAGGAAAATCTATGAGAGATATGGGATATTTTGTTGTGACACGGAGAGAGCACAGGTTGCTCATCCAACCTCAGGGATGGCCTGAAAGTGGATGACAAGGTTGATGGAGATGACCCACCAGGATAGCTGGGCTGAAGGGGGTATTGCAGGTTCCTGTCACAGCCGTTGCCAACCAAATTCAGCTGGAGTCCAAAGAAGAGATTTGGGTTATCCTCCCTATGAGCAAATCCCCTGTGGGAGTCTCAGCTGTGTGGAAAGATGCCATTTGCACTTCCTCCTATTATTGTGGTCAGTCTTGAATTTTGGTCCTCTTGTATTCCCTTATTAAACTTCCATCCTATTGTCATTTTTAGCCCTATGTCTAAATGTTGCTAAGTAACCTCCTGTGTCAAATACTTTTTTTGCCAGGAGAGAATCTTGCATCAGTCACCTATTGTGACTGCCAGATTAGATACCATAATGTGCTCGACATGGGACTGCGCTTTGCTTCTATCTGGAAACTGCAGCTGATACAGGATTTGGCAGCATCTTTTCCTTGAGCATATTAAAGCAGCCCCGAACAACTTGTGCAGTCCATTTAGTGGTCTCTGGGCTGATTTTTAAATGTTGGAGACTTAGAGTTTTTTTGGATTATAACCTTTAGCTCTAAATCCTACCTGTTTGAGTGAGCAACTCTGCTGAAGAACACATTGCTCCATTTGCAAACACTGAAGGCTGTAAGTTAAGACCTTACTTCTGAAGCAGAGTGAGCAGTGCATACCTGGAGCTTTAGTGAGCTGTGGTTTCTATAGGGCTCTTTTATGATGTTTTCCATGGGGCCAAATAAAAGCCAAATTCTGACGATCACTTGTGTAAGTAGAAATCAGGAGTAATGCTATTTAAATAATATGTAATTAGGCTAGAGTGAATGAGAGTGGAACTTGGTCCCAATTGATTATATATTTCAGGTCAGTTGAAATAATGGAACAGCCTTTTCTGTCTCCGCTTAATGCAGTGGTTCTGAAGAGTTCATCACCTGCTCTTGGCTCTCTTTCCTATTTCCAGCTGATAAATCATCTTTAATGTGTTTCCTAATATTATTTTCCATGTAAGCACTGGTTATAGTTCTATGTGACAGCAACAGGGGGGAGGGGAGTGCAGGCAATAATTTCACTGACACAGAAATTACCCAAAAAATACATTAATGTGTCTTAAGTATAATTGACATACTTTGAAATTTATATCACCTATAGGCAAAATTAAATTTTTGCTATCCAAAACTAGAGGTAGGCAGAACTTCCATAGCATCACTAATATTTAATATGTATCCAGAAATGATGGTTTTGACAGATATATTTTACAAATACATTCAAATTTCGCATGTAGAATCACGTCTTAGTCATGTTTTTTCAGTTAGCCTTTTCTTATGTGATATAGTTTATTTTTCTAGGGGAAATATTTTATAAAACTCATAGTAATTTTAAATACACAATTTACCATATTAATACTTGTCACTTATCACATGCTATTCAGTTCCTCCTTGTTGATATTCTGTTAACCTTATATGTCACAGCAAAAGCAAAGCATTTTCCGTAAGGTTGTGGGAAGTCAGAATTTAAATTGGCTTGTCTTCTCTAAATTTTGTCCTAATTATAAATAATCAGGGCCTGTAAAATACTTTTTTTAAAAACACCTTGCACTACGGTTTTATCATTGGCCTAAAACCCTCTCCTGAATTATGAGAACAATCTGAGAATTGTTCACTTTTATTCAACCAAGTAAAACTATAGCTGGTTTACATGCCAGGAGCCAAAAAGTACTGATTTCTCCATGGTACAGATAGAAAATTTATTTCTATAGACTAGATAAGTATACTAGTTGCAGGGAAACTAATTTACATGTGATGACTTAAGCATGAGAAACTGCATGTATGAAGTGCCTTTGGTACGCATGTTTGACCACGTCACCTGCAACTTGCAAACCATTCCATCTGCAGCATTGCTGCCTTGCTGAGAACCTTCAAATAGCTGCAGCCGAAAATACAGTGTGAAACACGGTGTCCTGCCAATCTCACCCATCGCACTAATTTGAAGAACAACGTAACGACAAGTTGAGTTTGGCTCAGTGACAGATAAACTGCATCTTCACCTGCCTGCTTTTTTCCTTTTTTTTTTTAATGTAGTTTGGGCTTTCAAATGATTTAGTTGCTTCTAAAAAAACTGAGGTAGCTCTATATGTCAAGACCTGCAAAGATATTTTCTGTAAATACTACAGTGTGTTGATGAAAATGTTTTATACAGATGTGCTGGTTTTAGTTGGGACAGAGTTAATGTAATTAAACCATGACAGCAGATTATAGTGGTGTTTTCATGAAGTTTCCAAACACCACTATGGAGGGAAATTTTTGTGTATTTTTTTGTGTTGGAACCTGCAGGAGATACAAAGCAATTTATAGATGAGATGTCCCAAGCCAAACCTAAAGCTGTGTTGGCTATACTGACAGTGTAATCAGGAGTTTGTTTATGCAAACTGATGTTTACAATTTCGTTAAAGGATAGGGAACCTTTGAGAAATGCATGAATAATTACTAAACACAGAGGTCTGTATTTGGACAAGGTTAAATATAGGTGTAAACTCACAAATATGTCTTGGCACCAACCTAAATTTCCTCTGTATGAAATATTTCTGCCTACATCTGTCAAATTATTTGAGTCAAAATGTGTTTCAGCATGCCTTTAAGTTAAAGGGTAAAAGAGCTAAGTTGCAGTCAGAGCAGCTATGTGCTGCCCCTTCCGTTTTTATGAGAACATCTATCTTAGGAAGAAAAGTATGGCTTGAGTACAAGAACTAGGAGTAATTTTTTTTATCTCCTACTGATCTGTAATCAAACATAGTAAATACAAACACTTGGTCTGAACCTCCTGTGACATTTAATAAGGTTTTGATTGTGAGTCAGACTCAAAGTACCCAAATTTTTTCTGCAGAAGTATTGTTCCACTGTTAGCCAATAGAGCATTTCAAATGAAGTGGATACAAAGTGTACTTCACTCTCAAAAAAAAAAAAAAGTCAGGTTTTTGATGTGGTTCATTTAGGTTTTAAGGAACATATTGACAGAAGAAATTGTATTGTTCTATCTGGTAAGAAGTAGGGACTGGAGTACCTCTAGTTAATAACTGACCTCAGAGATTTCAGCTAATTTTCTTCTTTGCTTGCATGAGTTAGGCAGAAACAATGAACTGGGAAACTTCAAGCTCTAACACAATATGAGATAAAAAACCCCAAAATGCTCACTTCCAGGATTGTTCAGTGTGCAGTGATGGCAGAGGCTATTTACTACTTTTTAAGAGGTCTTCAATATTAGATATGTAATGACCTTATAGAGAGTACAAACCTACAGAAGGAAAAGTCTGGAAGAGAAAGCCTAGAAAAAGGAATCCTGGGTTTGCTCTGCACTTTCCAGTCTGATGCTGTCCAAGAAACAGTGAATTGGATGCTAGTCCTGCAAACTCCTGAGTGAAGTTGAGAAGTGTACAAAGAGACTGGCTTTGGACCTTGATTTTAGGGTCACAGAATCACAGAATGGTT
>NW_010253227.1:0-18102 GCF_000690775.1 Eurypyga helias | reverse complement strand
CTCCAGCTGGTCTATATCCTTCCGAGGCTGAAGCGTTTTAGTTTCCTCCCTTTCAGATCATTTGAGGCATTTCTTTTCTTCAGAGTCACAATTCTGATTGAAAACACTGTTCTGCCATCTGGTAAACGCCCCATGCTGTGAGGAAACAATATCGCGGTTCTCCTGCCAGCAGGGATTTCCAGTTCAGTTTATGAAAACTCGAAGCACTGTTGAATTCATTTGCCAAAAGATGCAGTTAGCAAGACAGAACTCTAACAGTCTCCCAGCCCATGGTAATACTGTTCAAAGTGAAGTTTTGGCACAATGTTTTAGGAGAAACAGAAGTCCAGGCACGTACATAAGAACTAACAGCTGATAAACATCATGAAAGCAAGTCTTGGATGACAGCCGGTCTTATCAATTCCAAGGCGGACAAATTTATCCCTGGGTAGGCAGCACAGTCTCCCCGTTGCTATGATTCAGTCCTTACAGTGCCTTTACAGCACTTTCTGGGAAAAATTGCCGGGGGTTGGTCCCATAAAACCACAAGAAGCATCACAAGATGTACAAACCCCCTAAATGTTTAAAAGGCTCATGGTAACAGCGAGTTGGTAGCTTGCAGAAGGGCGGCTGGGATAAGGAACCTGTGCCTCTGACTTCTTCCCTGGCTCCCCTCCACACTCCCCAGCTAAAGAGGCCATATCTGCTTTGTCCGAGGGCCTTGCTGTGGCTCTGGAATCATCCCAACCAGAGGGATTCTTGTTGCAAGAATCCCTTGGCAGTCAAGAAGGGCACACGCAAGACCACGTAAGGGAAACACATTATTCTACCTGACAGATCGCTGACCCTTCCCCACAGCTAGCCATGATGGCCTCCCATCGCTGATAGCTGAATGCCCTCAAAAAAAGTCTGTCTGATGTGCAAATAACTTAATTCCATCTTCCACCTTTTCTAAGAGAAACTGGTTTTTTGTGGAGCTTGGAAATCAATGCTCAGATGTGGAAACCACTGCTAGAGAACACAGGTCCTAAAGCAAAACTCTTTGAGCTGGGAACGCAGAGTTCTCATGTTCTCACCTACAGCCTTAACTTTCTGCTACTCTACACCCACAGACTTCCATCACTTTGCTGAACCTTCTCATTCTTAGTGTTCAAGTGACACCTTAACTGAACTCTGCCAGCTCTGTCCCGGGGTTTGCACCATGCTTCTCTTCTTGATGCGCTGTATGGCGTAACCGCCGGAGCTGTCGGACGAGCTGAGAGCCAGGGCTGCCTGGACCGGGACGGCTGGTCAGAGAAAATCAAAACAGCTAGAACATACTCTTTTCAACCATGTTTTTGGCCTTCCTTGCAGGCGTCACCATTTATGCTTTTGCACGTGCAAATACGTATTCTTTGCACAGTTGTTCACAAGGACCAGTGGTGATTCGCTCACGCCACACACAACACAGCGAGACTTTCCCCTCAGTCACGCCGCGGGGCCCGTACGTAAGATCGAGCAGTCTCAGTGGGTGTGTTCAAGTTTCCACATTCACTGGGATGATACAGAGTGATGTTGCATCCAGCAACAGGATGTTGCATCCAGCAACTCACCAGTTTTCGTTTTCCTCTCCCTCCACACAAGGCTTTGGTGATGGAAGCTGAACGAAAGGCAGTTTCTCTCTGCTGCTTGAGTAGAGAGACTCTGTGATTCTTCAGATTTCCCTGGGGAAAAAACATATTTGCCCTTGGTGAAACCACTGTCTGCGCAATAGATTTTGACCACAGGTTAAACAAATACATTTAAAACGTGATTTATTTTGCACTCAGTTGCCCTGTGTGATATCCTCACCGCTTCTCGGAAGACCACAGTGAAGAGGTGATGCTGGAGTGCAGGACAAATGCTGCCTTCCCCCAAAATAACTGGGGTAAAGCTAGCCGAACTCCAAGACTGGGGAAGGCAAAGGCAGCCTGTGTTTCTGATTACTGGGGAAGCAAGAGTAGGGGTCTCAGCAATGGCCTGAGATGGAGAGGACACACTCAGCAGGCCCAGATGACATACACTCCCTCATCTATGAAAAACCAACCAGCATTACGTTAACCCACCTTGACCTAAGGCATGAGGTGAGAGTGCAGGAGTAGAGGGAGGAGCGGACGGGGTGTAGAAAGCCAGCCTGCAGTCTGAAAACCAGCAGAAAGGTGAACTGGAAGACCGGGAGAGCAGCCAAGAAGCCATCCGGCTGCTCCCTGCAGCGAGGGCAAAGCCGGCTGGGGCTCTGGGCAGGAACGTGCCTGAGCTGCCCTGCCCTGATGCCAGGGTAGGTAAGCTGCTGGCAGGGAAGCAGGGGCTGGGAAACCCTCCCGGTGAGGTGGGCAGCAGGCACGTCCTGTTGCTGCTGATGCAGGGTGAGGGCAGCAGAGAGCTGCAGTATGCCCTGAGCCAGGAAAGCGCTTTGAAGACTTGGAGAGACCGGGGGGTTGGTGGGAGCCAAGAGCTGGGCTGAACAAAGCTCTTGGTATGGCGCTGGAGATTTGTCTTCAGAAGGCCGTTACCTTCGGAGATCGTCATGCAAAGAAAGAGACAAACAGATGGGCAGCATAGGACCAGGTCTTCTGCCACAGCCCTGCCTCCATCACTCCGCTCTGTATCCAGACACCCAGCGCTGCCGGACCAGCCCAAGGACTCCCAACATTCCTTCCGCCTTGGACAAGGCTGCTGTGAGGAGCACCACCAACCGCGGCAGCTGCCAGGATGCTTCACCGTTAGAGGGAAGGAGTGCTTGGAGCTGATGTGACTAGCTAAAACTATTTCTGCCACTGCTACCCCACGGCCCGCTCACTCCCAGCAAGGGGAAGTGGTAGGGGAGAGGGAGAGAGGAAGATCAGAAAGCAGAGTCTCTGGGAAGTGGAGACAGACGGGGCTGCCAGTAAACATCTTGTGGACCTTGAACGGCAACAAATGGCAAAGAGCACAAGCTGACATCTCCTCGGTGGGCTCCAGGCAAATCAGTGCTGCAGCTCCTGAAAGTGGGACACCCGAGCTCAACCGTACCGAGCTTCTCTAGCAGTTTGCTGGAAGCCCAAAGGTGTTGCTTGACTTAACTGAGGAACAGAAATCAAAGCAGTGCATGCCACACCCTTGAATCATCTTTTCTCGTGCCGCGGGGAAGGTGAGCACAGCACTGTGGCAGGTTATTAATGGAGTAAATGCCACGGCAGATCAACACGATCATTTCCGTTGCAGCAGAGGAGCCCGTGCGGATGGGACGCTTCAGTGTCACATGTGGCCTCTGGTCCCCAGAGCGACAACGCTGAGCTGTGACACACCACCGAGCAGGGAAAGGAATTGCACCTAACAGTGGGGACCCAACATAAGGGCGTGATCCTCCAAATCCACCACGTACCTGCCTATTTTTCGCTCATCACAAATCCAAATAGGACTGGGAGAACGGAGAAGGACGTAGCTAGAGAGACCTCGTCCACACGCAGACCGCAGGAGGCAGCTGACGGGAGAGCTGCAAGCCAGCAGCAGGGCTGCGGAGGAGCGGGGTTTCCTGGCTGCCAACAGGCACAGGAGATGGGATTTACGGCTGAGCATCACCAGAAGGATTCTGCCCCCTGTCTTGATGATGCAGCATCAGCACACAGGTTGCTGGTGCTGACACGATGCTGCCTTTTGGGGAAGGTGCTGCCCAGTGCCACAGGGCTCGTTCACTCCAGCCAACACACTCCCTTTCTATTCCCTGAACACGCTTCTCTGCTTCCACCTACGCCCTTCCCACGCCCACCAACTGCTTAGAACCGATTTTATCTCAGCTTTAAGTACATGACGTTTATACAGTAACAAGAATCACGGAAATTATCATGCAAACCTTTGCTCTGAAAAGGCAATCTCCACATTTCCGGCGCTCTGACGTTGCAGGCAGGTCCACCACCAAGCAGAAGCTCCAAGCATGGGTATTTTGACCTCGTAACTAAAGTTAACACTGGCTCGTTAATTATAATTACTGGTTATCTCATGCAAACCACGTGCCACTTCTGTTCCCATTCTGTGCCACATTACAAGCCACCTGAAGGTGTATCATGCAGGTAGTGCTGTTTTACCCACCTAGGTGATGAAATATACCCTGCCCCGTGAGACTTTCACCATCACCACCACAACTGGCCTGGCCCACGCGGGCATTTCACACCCACGAACTAACTGACAATTTGCACCACTGACACTACCTGAGGACGAAGCCACTGTCCGTGTGTGGAATAACTACCGGGGTGACTTAAACTAAACTTACATGACAGGCCAGGCGTTGTTCCCGCATCAAGGAAAGGCATGTACTGAAGGGGCTTTCAGGGGGGGGATGCAGTTACAGCTGGCATGCAAGGAATCCACTCCATGGGGGTTCCCTGAACAGTATTGCCTGCGCAGCAGCACGGAGCGCGGAGCACTGTCCGTGTGTGGAATAACTACCGGGGTGACTTAAACTAAACTTACATGACAGGCCAGGCGTTGTTCCCGCATCAAGGAAAGGCATGTACTGAAGGGGCTTTCAGGGGGGGGATGCAGTTACAGCTGGCATGCAAGGAATCCACTCCATGGGGGTTCCCTGAACAGTATTGCCTGCGCAGCAGCACGGAGCGTGGAGCGGAGTGAAGACACCGCGGCCAGGCTCTGTGAATCCCTGCAGAGAGGGGAACTTAGTGGTACATCAAATCGATAAGCTGCATATTTGTCACCCTGGGCCAACAGTCTGTCAGTTTTTGACAAAATGCTGTCCTTTGTGTGAACTTTGCTCATTATAATGTTATTTTAATACCAAAACACACCTCCATCCCAAACGCTACCCGCCTCCGAGGTGCGACCACCCTGCACTCAGCATGCACTCTGAGTTTTCTTCATCTACACCTTTAGAAGGGAAGCGAGAGGATTTTACACCAACCAAAGGTAAAGGTATGCATGACTGGAGTTACTCGAGCTCCACCTCGAAGACAGAAAATAATACAAAAATGGCTCAAGAAAAGGGGGATGTGAGGGAAGACACCATCGTGAAGAGGCCAGGGGAGATCCCATCGCAGATTGCCTCTGACTCCTGGGGTCAGTCAACGTGCTGAGCCTCTCTTTCCCCCAGTAGGGACACCTTGGGTGAGATTGAAACTCTTAAGCATTTTCCTAGGAAAACATAGAGTTATTTTATGCTGCTGTATCACTCGAGTAGTTTTATGTTACTAGATCCTGCGCGCTGTATCATTCATAGTCTCAGTATTTCCGCGTGCTTTTGCAGACAGTGCACTATCACCAGCACACAGACAGAACTTTCCCAGGTGACACTGGAATGTGAAGCTTCTTCCCAGGTAACACTGGAATATGAAGCTTACAGCGCACAGACAAATGTAGAAAAAGCATTCTCAGCAGTGCACGGGGTGAAACAAGAGGGAAAAGGCACAGTTTGTTGCTGGGGAAGTTCAGAGTGGACATTAGGAACTGCTTCTTCATTAGGAGCACAACTGGATCCAACACCCAGAGATCTGTGTGTTGAGCTGTGCGAGATCTCCATCCCTGGGAGTTTCCAAGGCTCAGACAAACCCCACGTCTGACCTGACCTGGCGTTGCTAATAACCCTGTTTGCAGCAGCAGGTTGGACTACTGACCCCCGGAGGTCTTTTCAGCCAAGGGCTCCACGATAAGTCTGACTCAAGTAAGGAGGGACATTCCTTTAACCTCGAAGCTGAGAAGTGATAATTGTCGACATTTTTGTCAGCTTAACAGCACATTTTCAAATACCACTGACAACCTCCTGTTCCCACTGCCTTCACGGCTTACTGTGGGCAATTCCGAAATGAGACCCGAGGTCTCCTGCATCCACTGACCAAAAACACGGTGACTCAATCAGTGTAACAGCTTTAGAAGACTTTGGATAATTCTTACCTGTACCTCAGTTTCCTCTCCCACTGATCTCTTGAAAACAGAAAACAGGAAGCATAATTGATGGTTTCAAACCAGTTCTTGAGATCTGAAGATGAAAAAAACACAGATGTAAAAGCAAAGCATTAACTAAAATTGTCATTATTTGTTATTGTTATTAAAGAGCCCAAACCTCCCCCAGCCAGGCTCAGAGTCCTCCCTTGCCGGGGCCTCTGCAAGTACAAAAATAAAAGGCAGTCCCCATCCTGAAAATCCCAGCAAACTGGCAAAGCAGCACGTTTCACCGTCACGTATTTTGGGTAGCCAGGCAAGGGCTGAGAGCAGGAGAGCATCTCTTACTCCTTGGGTAGTCACAGCACCCATGCTGCAGGGTAGATGAGATTTGCTAAGAAAACATCGCAGCTGGGTTTGTTTTCAGATCACGGCCCCCACGTCCTGCTTCTCTGGGACTTCTTGGCAACATCTGCGATGCCATGCAAGGAGCAGCCCAAGAGCAGGTGTAAACACGCAGAGCCTCACCGCCCACGGGCTTCCCAACCGTGCTACTGGCTACTAACACTGCCGCTCTCTGGAAAAAAGCCAGGCGCAAGCGGCCGGCTGGCACGGGCTGACCCTGCGTGTGCCCCCTGACCTGGGGCACGGGGGCTGAACTCCTGACCTGGCCCCCTCCTCCCAAGCGGCTCCGGTGCTCCGGCCAAGCCCAGGCTGAGGACGCGTTTCACATCCCCACTGTGGATGGGGGGCAAGGCCCACGCCTGGAGCCGCCTCCGTCGTAGCACAGACGGACCTTTGCGAGCAGGGCTGTGCTGCAGGGTTTGCAGAAGAGCTCAGTCTCGGGCCAGGCCCGTCTTGGCTCCAGACGCAAGCGTTTGGGCCAACAGGATCATCCAGCCCAGGTTCAGCGGAATGGGCGTGCGAGGGCACGGGGGAGCAGGAGCAGTGCCTGCAGGCGGATGGGCTGAGCCCGTTTTGCAACACAGGGCAGATCCCCTCAGCCTTCCAGCACCTCTGTCCCTCCCCGCCATGCGGGGGGGCTCACCCCTGCCCACAGCTGCTGTGGGGCAGCCCACCCCACGGCACTGCCCCAAGGCTGAGGCGCTCGGGGATGGACAGCCTCTGTCAGGGTCCCCCGAGATGCCCCCGTAGGTATGTCCCTCTTCTGGGGGGACAAACAGCAGCACCCCCACCCACCCCATGGCCATCAGGTGTGTGGAAGGGCCCCCACACCACTCCCCTCACCTCCCTCCCTCCCACACCTCCCACACCTCCCTCTGCCTTCCACTCCTCATTGGCCAGATCAGCACCTGCAGCACCCCGATTGGCTTCCGTCCCCTCAGATCAGGCCTTGGGGGATTTATGTGGGGCAAGACCCAGCCCTCCCTGTCTTGTCAGTGCTGGGACCAGAGGCAGCAGGTAAGGTGTGGGGGGTGTTTAAGGGGTTTGTGGGTGGGCTGGGGACTCCCTGAGGTTGTCCCTAACCTCAGATGGCTCTTCGCAGCCCTCCTGGGGGTGGAGGGTGGATGCTGGGCATGGAAATGGCCATGGCCCCATGCCTGGAGCTGCTGGCCCTGGGGAGCACTAAGGCTAGACTGTATCTTCTGAGGGGCCGTGTTTCCTGAGCTGTGCCCACGGGGCTTTTCCAGCTCCCTGGGAAAGCACAGAGCTGTGTGCTGTGCCTCTGCTGCTTTTCCCCATCTGTGAGTCGGGGGTGTCTTGGCTTTTTGAGGCTGAAGGTGACCTGTTCTGGTGTCATGCTGCTGTGCCTTGGGGAAGAGATGAAAAGCTTCAAACCCTTCCCTGAAGGCTTTTTCCTAGCCCTGAGATGACTTCTTGGTTACACCATGGGTCTCTGAGCTGCTTTGGGTCTGAAAGCTCTCTGCTTGTTGTCTGGCGAAGACCAAAGCTGTGTGAGGGGTGCCCAGGAGGTGACGCTCCCGCCCAGCCACGCAGGGCCATGCACATGATGTGCACCCTGGGCATCACGGCTGAGCTGTGCTGCTGCTGGGGGAAGCTGTGCGTGCCTCAGGAGGCAGACGGATCAGTTGGGCATTCCCTTCCTGTTGACAGTGCTGCCAGACCTGCCTGTAGCTATTTCACATGATCGTTTGGTGTAGGCATGATAATGGTGTTAACGAAGGGGGTGGCTTGAGTGACAAGGTAACCCCTCCATTGCTCAAGAGCGGTGTGTCTCTACAGAGGGAGGCTGCAGCTCTGCCACCTGGCTGGAGGGATACTTGGCAAACAAGCTTCGTGTTTCTCGGGACTAACAGGGTTCTTAAACGTGGTTGTGACTGCCTGAAACTGTGTATGGCTGCCAAGGATTTCAATTATGAAAGCTGGTTCTGCTGAAACGTCCAGATGAAAATGTGTGCTGCTTGCTCTGCAAGTTACAGCATCCCTCTTTCATGAGGCCAGACCTGTGTGTCAAAACTGGTCAGTGGAAAGTACTAGAAAGCTGAGAGGCTGCTTTAAACTTCCTTCTCTCTTTCCAAAAATAGCTCCAAATTCTAGTAGCTTGGATAGCGTGTACACTCACTGTCCCAAGGAGTTACCGACCTAGTAATGGCCACCGGTATGGCGCTTAGTTTCCATTTCCAGGGAAAAACCCTGCCACCGTCTGCAAAAGTGGCTTTAATCTTTGAGATTCCCTAATGCTGATGGCTTTTCCAGAGGTCAGATGGGCACCTCTGCCAGCAATTCTGAAACTACTGTCCTAAGGTCAAAGCTGAAAATGACCTGCTCCTCCTCCTAAAACCACCTCTGCCTGCAAGGGGTTTGCAAACAGCTCCCTCGGTTGCGGGCAGTGCCGTTCCCCGCTGCGGCAGGCATCCTGTGACCCACTTCTGCCCACTGCGTCTGTGGTAACTGGGGTATCCGTGGCAAATCTGGAAAGCATGCCAGTGATTTAACCACAAATTAATACCTCTGCCTAGATTATCCTTCCCTGCTCATATCTGAAGCACTAAATTTAGATGTCTTTTTCCTAAATGGTCATTAAGGAGTCACTTGTTAGGCCGCTGACCCAGGCATGCTAGCTGTGGCTCAGGCTGTCTCCTCAAGGTAAAACACATTTGGAGGGGAGAAAAGCTTCCTGAACAAGATCCATCCCACCTCTGTCCACAGGACAAGCTGACAGCAGGCTGTCTTCATGGGGCAGAGCTTCTTTCCACGGGAAGAACAAACCTTACACAAGTTAAAGAACTAGCGTTATGTGTGCTGGTCACTGTCAGAGTGGCAGAAATCAAGGAGGTGCCTGCGCCAGGAGGAAAGTATCTGCTCTTTTGCCAGCCCAGCATGTTGTACCAGCTGGGAAAACTGACAGCAGCTTGGCATTTCTGGTGCCACTGCCCTTGCTGTTTCGCTGACCTCAGACTTGGGCCCCGTTGGGCAATGCTCAGAGTTAAGCTATTGTGCCATGCTAAAAATGTGCACTGCAGAGTTCCATCTTTCTGAAACCACCAGTTTCAAGGACTTTCTCCAGCAGTGACCTATCATTCCTGATGTAGCAATAGTATGAAATCATCTGATGGTCATTTTCATACGAAGCAAACTGCAACCAAAGCACATGGTGATGCTGTTTCTGCTCTTTTGTCTGGTCCTTCCACTCGTGGGACTCCCTCTTGCAACTACCCTGGCTTGAAGCTGTGCCCTTTTCCAAAGGATTCCAACAGAGCTGACCCAGAGCTGCTAAGCACTGTGCTGTCCTGCAACCTCTGAAGTGAAATAAAGGCTGCTCAGCCCTTTTGCCTGGGAGAGAGTAGAAAGAAAAAAAAAAACACCCCATGCTGTGGGCTCATGAAGACTTGGCCACACTACAAATACTGGTGTTGCAACACACCCCAATTCCTCCTACAGAGAGGAGAGCAAACCATGTCCAAACACGACTGTGCTGCAGGGATTGTGACTGACACAGTTGCATCCATAATTAAGACGGGCCTCTAGTACTTCAGAGGCTGATTCTAACTTTCTACTGTTCTTACATCAACCAAGGAGTTACTCCTGACTTAAGCTAGCAACCAGTCCTCTCCTCTTCTCTGCCACAGCGTCTCTGCGTGCTTACCCTGATGCCAAGGCCAGTAAGATGCTGCAGTTTGAGGTTTTTCCTACCTGTCCAGAAGTAAAATTACAAACAACCCCTTTGCTCAATTACGGTGTTGAAATAGTTGTGCTTAGCCCTGTGACAGGGCTGCAGACTGATTCAGCCCACTTGTCTTCCAAAAAACCCAACAAACTTGCCCTAAAGCGGTGCAAGAGGAATACTGACTAACCCAGCAAACCCCGTGGACTTTGGGACTGTGATTTCATGCTCAAGCCTTGCTTTTTGTTTGCACCAGTTTTCCAGAAGTTCCCCCAGACTGATAAAGTTCAAGCTGTATTTTCGCTGTGCTGTGAAATTAGGCATCCCCCCCCCCGGGCAGGGTGGTTACCAGGAATGTGCCGAAGAGCGCTGGCTCGAGCCCCTTGCTTGGGAGGCTGAAGGTCCCACCTCTCACGACAGCCTTTGCTGCAGACGGGTAGCACTCTGCACCCCGGCCCTGCTCGAGTCTCACCAAAATGCTGACTAACTGCACGGTGAACTTGGCAGCCTGGCAAACATCGCTGCGTTGCCTCCCGAGGCCTGCCCTAGCTCTAGACATAGTCCAGCGCTAGTACTTGTTTCACTACTCCTTCCCCAGCTCTCTGTTCCTGTTTCCGCAGCCAAATGAAAACCTTGCACAAGTCAAGGAACACAAGAAACAAGACAATGGTTTGGGGGTTTTCCATTGGAAAATGCCAAAGCAGTCCTAAGAATAGGAATTAACTGCGAGGGAGGGAAAAGCAGATGCTGCATCCCTGCTGCGCCTGACTAAGGCTGAGAAGTAATCCTGGATGCATCACACGATACTGGGGTGTCCAGATGCCCACCTAGGTCTAGGCCAAGGAAGCCAATACACATTCAAGATACTGTGTAATTTTTATACTTTAACTCCTTTCATCCCATTATGTGGCGAGAATACTCCTGAGCCTTGGTTTCACAGGATGTGTGGAGAGATTTCCTGGCTAGGTGGGCAGTAGGATGGGAATGCAAGTCTCAAGGTAGCCAGCCAGACTGCTGCAGCTGTGAATCCTGGCTCGCGCTCCTAGCAAAACTTTGAAGGATTTTCATATCCTTCCCAAAGCTGTGAGACTGACGGTGTTGCTGGAGTTGGCAGTGGTAGTGCAGAACTTTCATCTTCCCCATGAACAGAGGCACCGTGGGCTGACTCTAAAATAGGCCCCATTTCGGTGCCCTTTGCAAAGGATTCTGGGGAGTGAGCCTTCGGAGGAAAGGGGCTAAGAACCCAGAACTCTTTTAGGAAGGTAAAATATGCCTATTGCTGTTTTAGCATCTCTGGCCCTGGAACCTTTCTGGAGGGAGCTGAAGTCCTGCCAGTCTCTTTCTGAAGTCTCATTTTCCTCCTGAGGAAAATGGACCAACCAGTGCAAACCCCATCTCCACTTCAGACAAAGTGGGGGCAACCTGAGGACTTTTCCCCCTTAAAGGGTATCAAACAACTTCAGACATATTTTTCAAAATAAGAATTTTTGGTTTTAAACTCCATTACTAAACTGACCTTACCACATCTTGAAATTTAAACCAAAAAAATTACTTACCCTACTGTCCTGCAAGCCCTCCTGCAGCTGGATTTCAGCTGGGCATGTCAGGACAGTACTCTCACGACTGAGACAACACAGGGATGCCCACCATTAGCCTCGCTTCTGCAGGACTCATCTTCCCTTCGAGCATCCCAGCCCTTGGCCAGCAAGGAGTGTGAGCAGTGGGAAGCCAAACCAGCAGTACCTCCAGCAGAGCAAACGCGTGACAGATACGGTAGCTCTCACCCACTTCTGACCTGTAACTTCAAAGCCAGTCAAATGTTATCAGCAATAAAATAAGTAGGATGGTTATTTTTTTTTAGTATTTGGTTTTGGGGGGATTGAGGGGGGTGACTGGGTACAGTCCTTGTCCTACATAAATATCTGCACATCATAAATCATGGAATTTCTCAAGTGTCTTCACACCCTGGCCAGAAAGATCAGTGATGCCATACTAATGTTCCTGGGATGTGCTGAATGATGGATCCTGCCTCTGCCCCCTGCTTTTCACCAGCTTTGCTAACACTTGAGGTCACTGGGGGAAATCAAGTTGTACTGACTCCTGTTTTTCCTTTCAGCTGCAGCTGGATTCAGTATGGCATCGGAAAAGAGCACAAAAAATGAGCTGCTGAAGGCTGAGGAACAGCAGCAAGCGGTAGGTGCTGGGGCAGGCAGTGCTCCAACATGCAGCAGTTAAACTACCTGCTGGCAGGTATGCTGATAAACTACCTTCTGTCAGCACCTCGAAACCAGGCTGGGAGTGGCAGATGGATTAACCATCTGAAGCTGTGGCTAAATCTAAGCTCAGTTAATACAGAAACTAACTTTTTTGCTCATGAGTACTTCAGGGCTGGCTCAAGTAATCCAAGTCTGAAACACGAGTCATCATAGGCCCAATTTCCACATCTGGGTTTGGTGCTGAAGCCCTGTATGACTCAGAATTCAGGAGCCCAGAGCTCAAACTCTTAATCCTGGCTTGTCACTGACTTGCTAGCGGTCTTTGGATGAGTCCCTTCAACCTGGAGTTTAAGATGAGGAGACGGACTGGATGTCCCCTTAGGACCTTTCTGGACAGACACAAGGTTTGTCTTCGCTCGCCAGCTTGAGGCTGGGTCTCTAATGTCACTTTTCTTGGGTTTTAGAGCGCTGTCGATCGGGTAACCAGCCTGCCCTTGCTCAACTCTGCATTCAACCTGGTTTCCTCTGCCTACAACTACACCAAGGAGAAGCATCCTTACCTCAGTGGTGTCTGCAATGTGGCTGAGACTGTGGCTGCTGTCGCAGTAGGCAGCGTGGTTGGCGGGGCACAGCCCATCCTGAACCAGCTTGAGCCACAGAGTAAGTGAGGAGGCTAGAGCAACCCTTTCTACATGGGGGGGAATAGGTGGGGAGGGGAGTTTCATGTGCCTCTTGGCTGATATCCATCTCCTGGAGCACCTTTCCTTTCTTCCCAGAGAGGGTGGGGAGGCACTGGGACAGGTTCCCAGAGAAGCTGTGGATGCCCCATCTCTGGCCAGGCTGGATGAGGCTGGGAGCAACCTGGTCTAGTGGAAGGTGTCCCTGCCCATGGCAGGGGGTGGGACTGGGTGGGCTTTAAAGTTCTAGATAGCCACAGCACAGTCTTCCACCCAGCTGCTCAATGAACCCACTGAATTGCAGGGACATGAACCTGTTACTGGCAGACGCAAAGTTTGGCCTCTTGTCTGGGGCTTCTTAAAGTCACTAAGTAAAAACTACCTCCTTTATCATTCCAAGTTATGAGCATCCCAACTGGTAGTAGCAGTGTCCATCTAGGATTCAGCTCAGTCTGCATCATCCCAGCACTTTCCAATCCTTTAAACTGGCCCTACCCACCAAGGGCCAGTATTGCATCCCAGCTGGAGCAATGTGCTGCTGACAGCTAGCAAGCTGGGAAGACAAAAAGGAGACAATCTGAACCTGCTGAATTGCTGGGTTTGTTCACTTTTTAACAAGACGCACCCCCACAATGGCAAATTATTCTTTTTTTTTTTTACTTGCTTGCTTTCATGCCTGTATCATGAATTGGCCACTGTAGCATCAAAAACCCCTCTCCAAACTGAGGAATAAACTGGTACCTGTTGCTTTTTCTAGTTGCCCTCGTAAATGAATATGCCTGCAAGGGGCTGGATCAGCTGGAGGAGAACTTGCCCTTTCTTCAGCAGCCAGCAGATAAGGTAAAGTGAAGGCTTTTCCCAGGAAAGCCACAACTTGATCTCTTGCCTGATGGAACTGTTATGGGTCCAGAAGAATATGAGGAAATAAGCTCCAGCAGCACTGTCTTTGTCAGGTCAGTCTCTGGAATGGGCTAGAGGAGGCACTGTTAGCTGACGAAAGCTGGAGGTATTCCTTCAGCACATGGAAATGTGTGTCCATGTAGGTCCCCAGCTCTCCCACAAGACTGCAAGCCCAATTTAGCCATATGGAAAAGCTACTTCGGGGAAGGAAAAACTTTTCTTTTTCTGAAATAGGATCTTTCTCTGCTTCTCCCTGTTGCAGGTCATCTCCGACACCAAGCAGCTGGTTTCCACCAAAGTGACCTCTGCTATGGGTGCTGCCTGTGAGGCAAAAGAAGCCGTGGCTGATAAAGTGACTGAAGCTGTGGACCTCACTAAGCATGTTGTTGGGGACAGTGTCAAGCTGACCCGGTCAGTGGTCACCTCCACTGTTAACAGCGCTGTGGAGGCTGCTCATGGTGCCAAGGACCTGGTGACTAACAAGGTGACAGAGGCAGTGGGCCTCACTAAACACATGGTGGAGGACAGCATTGGACTGACCAAGTCTGCAGTTGCTTCCACCATTGTCAATGCTGTGGAGGCCGCCCAGGGTGCCAAGGACCTTGTGACTAACAAGGTGACCGAAGCAGTGGACCTCAGCAAACACATGGTGGAGGACAGCGTTGAACTGACCAAGTCTACGGTTGCTTCGACCATTGTCAACGCCGTGGAGGCCGCCCAGGGTGCCAAGGACCTTGTGACTAACAAGGTGACCGAAGCAGTGGACCTCAGCAAACACATGGTGGAGGACAGCGTTGAACTGACCAAGTCAGCGGTTGCTTCTACTATTACTGCTGCTGTAGGGGCTGCCCAGGGTGCAAAGGATCTTGTGACCAACACAGCGGCTGAAGCAATGGACCTAACCAAAGGGGCTGTCCAAGATGGTGTTGAGAAGACCAAATCAGTGGTCACTTCTACAGTCAGTACAGCTCTAGATGCTGCATATGGCACCATTACTAGCAAAATAAATGCAGCCTTGGAGCAGAGCAGAGAGGCTATCCAGGAGGGAGTGGAGAAGACCAATTCAGTGGTGACCAACAGCATAAGCAAAGCCAAGGCAGTGAGCCAAGCAGTGGCGGGTGGTGTAGAATCTGTCCTGGGTATATCAGAAGATCTGGTGGATCACTACCTCCCCATGACGGAGGAGGAACTAGGTGAGAAAATGCTTAGCTGGCGGTTGTAAGTACAAACCCTTTCCTGCCTGACTAGAGAGCACCTGACTCTGCAAGACTCATCTTATGAAGTGGACAAGCAGCTCTGAATCTGCCACCAAGCTGGCTGGCTGTCAACACAGACTCGCCGCATGGTATGGGACAGAGTTCAAGCATTTGCTACCTGGTCCTTGCCCATCAGCCTCAATGCAAATAAACACGTGGGTGTGTGCTTCAACCTGCCAAGTCTGCTTATCTGAAGAGAACGCACTGAGCAGGGACCAGCCTGTCTTTAATACCTGAGCAACTACAAACCGCCACAGTTGACACAGCAAGCTTCAGCCTTCGTGTCTTGCAGCGGGTGATCTTACCTCTTTGCCCTGCTCGCAGCTGGGGGAGTGGAGCACAGCTGCATCTCTCTTCTTGTTTCCTTCAGGTCAACTGGCCACCACTGTCAAGGGGTTTGGTGTGGCTTCTGTGGAGGAGCAGAAACAGCAGCAGAGTTACTTTGTGCGCCTGGGCTCCCTCTCTCACAAAGTCCGCCACCGAGCCTACCAGCAGTCCCTCAGCAAGCTGCAGCGCGTGAAGCAAAGCACCCAGGATACTCTCTCACGATTACAGCTGGCAATAAAACTGGTACAAACATGCTTTTTTCCTTCTTCCTGCTGTCTGTAGTCTTTCTGCCCTGCTACCCAGATGGAAGCTCTTCCCCCATCCTGTACCAGCTGCATATCCTCTTGGATCCCTCCCTGGGAGGGAAGTGCTTGTGCTTCTCTGACTGTGTGTGCTTGCAATACAGCTGTTCCTCTTGCTTTTCTCATCAGATTGAATCTGTGAAACAGGAGGTTGGCCAGAAGCTTCTGGATGGGCAGGAGAAGCTCCATCAGCTGTGGGTGGACTGGAGCCTGACCCAACCCAAAGGAAACCAAGTTAAAACTGCCTCCCAAGCAGAGGTACCCGTAGAAGGACTTATTTAATCAGGCCTCTTCTGGATAGTGTACATCTCCTCTGCTCTAGTAACTGAGCTGTGTCTCTTTCCCAGCAGGTAGAGTCCCGGACTCTAGCTATGCTGCGTATCATCACCCAGCAACTACAACCTGCTTATGAGAATCTGAAAGCCAGCATCCAAGGCCTCCCCAGCAACATCCAAGAAGCTGTGTATCAGGCCACTCGAAACATCCACAAGCTCCACCGTTCTTTTTCCAGTGCTGTGTCTTTCCAGGACCTGTCCAGCACCACCCTGACCCAGAGCCAGGCCCATGTGGCAGAAGCCCGAAGGTCCCTAGATGACCTGTTTGAGTATGTGACTGGGAATACCCCTCTGAACTGGCTCGTGGGTCCCTTCAGGGCGATAGCTAAAGTGTCACTGGACAGCAGAAAGCAGCAGAAGGAAGAGATGGTGACTGATATGAAATCAGCCGTATTGGAAAAGGCTGTCTCATCAGGGGAGGTGGCTAAGACACCCGAAGAACCGAAGGGAGTACACAGGATCCTGGAGGAAGAGAGTGATGTGCTGGAGAAGCTGGAAAAGAAGGCAGAGAAAGACACAGAAGCAGAGCTGGCTGCAAAGGAGGTAAAAATCAGGGTGATAGCTAAAGTGCCCCTGGACAGCAGAAAGCAGCGGAAGGAAGAGATGGTGACTGATACAAAATCACCCGTGTTGGAAAAGGCTGCCTCATCAGAGGAGGTGGCTAAGACACCCGAAGAACCGAAGGGAGTACACAGGATCCTGGAGGAAGAGAGTGATGTGCTGGAGAAGCTGGAAAAGAAGGCAGAGAAAGACACAGAAGCGGAACTGGCTGCAAAGGAGGTAAAAACCAGCGCACCGGAGGAAGATCTCTGAAAAACTCCAGCTCTTCTGGCCAAGGCTCCCTGGCTAGAACAGCACTTCCTTTTCACGGTGTCCAGCCACCGGTTGTGCCAAGACTGCCTCCTGCTCTCTCGCTGTCCCAGGCTGAGTTTACAGTAAGATGTAGCTTGCAAGCAGAGCTGATAAGCAAGGTGGGGCAACTCCTTATCTTGATTTTTATTACTTCTTAAATCATGCTGCTGCTCTGAAAAGGAAGATTCAGGCTCTGAAGTCAGCCCGGCTGTATGTGTGAATGACTCTTGCTGAGACAAGCTGTGGCAGAGAAGTGCTCTCAGCTTAGTTTTAATGTTGGGTTTGGTTTTAATTCACAGGAGCTGCAGACAGCTTGAGAGGATGATGCGCTTGACCTCTGATACTGTTTCCCTCCTTCCACAAGTTTAAAAATACACATTACAGACACAACTTCCTTGTGCCTGCTGTGCTTCCGGCGAGGCCCAGCCCTGCAGTAGGCTGGGAGCGGTGTGGGGGCAAGAGGCTGCTTCTCAAAAGATTTTTCCCTGTGGATCAGCCAAGTGCTTTTTCTTTCACAGAGAAACCCTTAGCAAGGTGGGGTTTTCTTTTAAGCGTGGGATTTGCAGATTCTCTTTCCTAGTGGGATATATGACCTTGGGAATCCTCTGGTTTTAAGTCCATTGGGAAGCTGGCACATGAGGCAGCTGCTGCTGCGAGTTGCTCTGCCATGGTAGCAGGATATCCTGTTACTGAAACAGGGGAGATGGGTGCTGGTGGGTTTCCCAGCAAATAATACTTTGTAATCCTTCCTAATGTAACTTATTTTGGTACCTTACGCCCTGGCAGGGTCCCTGTGCTAGGCTGGAATGGTGGCAAGCAGACTTGAGAATAAAGCATGACCTGCATTCAAAGAAACGTTTCTTGTGTGTATCTAAAGCTGCAGCAGCATCTTCTCCCCTTTGCCTGGGAGGGTATGAAGTTGGGATTTAACAAGTCACTGGGCAACTTGCAAGGAGAAAAATAAATGCTTTTAGCACGTCCCGTGGTCTGCTCGGTCTTAAGCAGAAAAGTACATTCGCTGTTTTGTGCCTCAGACCTCTGTCTGTATTCCCGAGGTCCGGCCGCCTGGGTACCATTCTGCACCCTCACCTTTCCAGCATCGCTCCTACCACCCACCGACACTTTCCCGAGGTCACGCCAACAGCCTCACCAGAGGGAAAAGCCGGCTCCCGGACCGCGTCCCTAATGCCCTCGGGTGCTGCTGCCAGCAGCGGTTCCCGGGAGCGGCCGGGAGGGTCCAAGGGGGCAGCTTCCCCGGACCGAGCCCTCGCTCCGCCCCGGCCGG
>NW_010253226.1:60451-65749 GCF_000690775.1 Eurypyga helias | reverse complement strand
AGCAAACTTGCTGAGGACATTCTATCCCTTCCTTCAGGTCATTGATTAATATATTAAATAGGACTGGACCCAGCACTGACCCCTGCGGGATGCCACTAGTCACAGGCCTCCAACTAGGCCCTGCCCCATTGGCCACAACTCTCTGAGCTCTTTCCTCTACCCAGTTCCCAATCCACCTCACTGCCCAATGGCCCAGTCCATACTTCCTAAGCTTGTCTATGAGGATGCCATGGGAGACAGTGTCAAACGCTTTGCCGAAGTCAAGATAGACCACATGTACTGCCTTCCCCTCATCTATCCATCTAGTGATGCCATCATAAAAAGCTATCAGATTGGTCAAGCATGACTTCCCCTTGCTGATTTGTGGATGTTCAGTTTGCTTAATTCATCTCTAACCCAATCCTCTTCAGCTGCAGTAAAACCTTCCTTTCTTGTGACCTCCCCTATGGTTTTCAAGCTCTGGGACTCCTGAGGTCTGGTCTTAGCAGTAAAGACAGAGGCAAAAATGACATTATGTAACTGCCTTTTCTGTATCCTTGGTCACTGAGGTACCCACTTCATTCAGCAGTGGGCACAGCTGAGGTTGGGTTTCTGCAGCCCCAGCCCTGCTGTTGACCCCAGTGTGCTGAGCACAAGCCTCTCCGAAGCGTTTTCAGGGAAGAATGACAAATTCTAGGGACTTCTAAAGTGATTTCAAAACCCTGGGCAGAAATACATTAATCCTGATAGGACCACTGAAATGGTATAGGGCAAGCTGTTCTCTTACCGCAGGAGATGAAATTCAGGAATAAAAGCTAAACTATGAAGTTTCCAGAAGCTTGCTGGAGGTGTAAGTAGTCCTTCTGGGGTAACTGCCTGGGAACACATGACCTTAGGACAGTTAAGAGACTTTCTCTGATTTTTAGACAGGCTGAGGATCTTTCCAGTGTTACAGAGGATTTCAGTGGGCATAGTGCAGGTAGGTTTAGGTGCTCTTTCACTGTCTGCTGCCTTTCTAGTACTTTTTTCAGTTATCTTCTCTCCCAAAGCCCTTGACCTTCATTCCTCCCAGCTGAAGCAGCCTGATATACAGTCTTTTGCTTCAATCTGCCCTTGTGCCTCCAGGCAAAGGATCTGCTTGCCAAGGATCCTACCCTGCTGCTGTGCTGTGCTTTGGGGAGAGCAGTTTACAAATGCCATGAGCGGTGCTCTGGCTAGTTCTAAGAGTAAGGCAGGTATTTCACAAAGTCGGAACCCTGCTGCCCTGAGGTGTGCAGGCAGACTGGGGAGCTCTGTGCTCCCAAATCCTGGAGCAGTAAGTGGAGGGCAGGGTGGCATGACAAGCTCAGAGCAGGGCAGATGGCTGGTGCCAGCACAGACCGCTACATCCTGGGCTTCAGCAGGGAGCTAAAACCCTCTGCTGCTTAGACCTGGGTGGATCTCTTCAGAAACAGATGTAGTTGAGTCTGCCACTAGATCACAATACTAATTCCTTGGGGAATAGCTAAGAGGGCGCTAACAATTTCATCAGCTCTTCCAGACTGAGGAGGTGTGTGCACCATTGGATATGCAACCTCATTAATTTGAGACTGTGATGCCCAAGGAACTACATGATTTTTTTTTTTCCATCTATGCTTATCCAGTGGTCTGCAAGCTCCTCCCTATCCATACAGAGGTGTGGGGCTGTGGCTGCCCCAGGAACACCTCAGCTCAGTGCTAGGCTTCCCTGAGATTTGTGCCAGAGACCTCATGCTGCCTGTGCATCCATGTCCTTTTGTGAGGACCTGCTGGGAGCTCAGGGAGTGCATCTGGGAGAAAACTCTGCCCCGGCTTCTTCTCAGGATTTAAGGAGAAAAACTGCATCTATGTGGCTTAGACCTTGCCCTTGTGCAATCAGAGCAATTTTGTTTGTTTTGAACAGGCTGCACCACATTCCTTCTGTCCTTGGCTATATCAAAGGCAAGGTGCACAGCTGGAAAGAAAAGTGCCCTGGTGAGAACAGGAGGGAATGGACGGTGTGTTTTCTTCGTGGCATGATTCAACTTGGTTTGCTCCTTTGCTGCCTGGCAGATGTGTTACATAAACTCTTGCTAATGTTGTGGTGTAAGGAGGCAGCGTATTGGTAGTCCTGAGGTAAAAAGAGGGTTCACTGGTCTGATATGTATTGCTTTGTGTACATTAACTGTGATTTGGTGTGCATGTAAAGCACTGGATAAGCATGTCTCAGTTGTGGCTTGGAGACGTGTGCCTGTCTGCGTAGGACACGTGGTCAGTGAGAGGGCAGGGGTACGTGCCTCTGAGCTGGGCAGGAGAATATTATTCACGAGTGATCACATGCCGCTGACAAACTGTGGAGGCATATGATAAACTGGACCTTTGGCTACCTCACACCAGGGAAAAACTGAGCCTGGCTCTTCACCGAGTGCTTGCTCTGCTGCTGTGGCTTGTGGTGGAGGTGCCCCTTGTGACAGGAGAGCTTACAAGGTGCCTCTACTGTGGGTGAGGAACAGGATAAGGCTGTTGCTTCTCTCCAACGGGCTGTGAAATGTGTTTGTAGGCTAGCACAACTTCTCTTAAAGTCACCTTGCCTGTGCAAGCTCAGATGCTGCAGGGATGGGCACTGGCAGTGCTTTCTGCCTCAAGGAAGACTTTTCTAGAGACCAGTCCTGCCTGCTTGGTCTGCAAAAGTGTCCACTGAAAGCATGGGTCTTTGTACTCACAGGAGGCTAAACACAGACTGAAGTCAAAAACATGTGGGTGCAACGAGTCTGAGTGCTAACACCTGCCATAGCACAGAGGAAGTACATTAAGCAAGGGGAATTTTTCTCTCTGTTGATGTCTAGGTAAGAATTGTGAGCAAGAACGCCTCATTATATGGGTGTCTTGAGGTCCCCGCACCATGTTTTCCAACACATGGCCATAAACCAAGTCTGTTTTGCCTTCTGTCACTTAAAATCAACTTCCAGTCACTATGTCAAAATCTCTCCTCTCTTCTCTAGAGAATTTCTCTGCTGCTCTTCTCTCTTCATCATCCTATTTAATCAGATGATGAAAAAAACCTCACACAAACCTAGTAAACAACTTGTTAAAGTCTAGATTGTGAGTTAATATTTCTTTTGCTTTAGGTGGGACTTAAGTCTATTAGCACTTGTAAGTTACCCAGAAGCCTGTGTGTAGGGGATATTAGTTTGCTCCCAAGTGGTCAAGGACCTTAATGGAGTTTTATTAGTGATTTCCACAGCAAGGTGAAGGCCAGGAGCTAAGGTTAACCTGGAGAACTTTCAAAGGAATAAGGCAAGCAATCTCCCAGATCCCATCAATGCCAGTAAGCTCTGTTCCCCAGCTTCTTGGATTTCTCTGGAAAATTGCTGCAGATGGTTTAACTGGATCCACAAGACAGGAGCTTTCCCTTTGTCAGGGCTGTGTGGCTCTAACAGGGATGTTGATGCTGCCCTTGGTATTTGATCTGGGGACTTCCCGTGGGTGAAGCAGTAGTGGTTTATATCTGACCTAAATTTGGGCCTTGCTTTTTAGGGTTCCCCTTTTCAGGTACTTTAGCAGTATTAAGTAATAAATTCCATCACAAGTTATGTGCAAATGGGAAATTATTTCTGGATTGGTGTTTCATTTCTGAAGTGGTGCTGCTCAGTTTTATCATAAGGATTTTGATGAAGCTAAATGAGAAAAAGAAACCCCTCTAGCAAAATATCCCTTGGACAGAGCCCCCTTTTCATCTAAATCTGGGAACATGAAAGTGCAAATCTGTCTCTTGCTGAATAATTTCATTTCTGTTCTAATTTGTAATAGGTCTCTGGGTGCTGAAACAATTTTCCTTTCTCTGCAGATTTATCCTGAGCATTTCTCAATGGTCTGGAACTGAATGGATGTTTAAAGCATGTTTTGCTTTCTCCTTTCTTTCCCCTTACATGTCGTACAGAGATATGCTTAAGCCGGTTACTGACCGAAGTGAGCTCTGGAGATAAAAGTGTTAAATGTGAGTCACACTATCTTGCATTATAGGGTGAGTCAGCTTTGGTTTTAAAAAAAGACATTTTCAAGAAGCTGTTTGGAAAAAATGCTGAATAGAAATATTTCCAAAGAGTCTCTCCGTCTCTGAGAGAAGATTGGAATTTATTTATCTCCATGCAGAAGTGATAGCAAGTGTTAAAAGTAGTAGTAATGATGAGATCACTCTAAATTGAAGGTGCTTCTTTGGGATTATTGTGCCCAGTGTCCTGGGTTGGTCACTTAGAGCAGAGGCAGCAGTTATTCAAGGTGAAGTTACTCAAGGTGAAGGGCAGTGATGCAAGCCCAGCTTAGTGAGTTTCTAGGCACAGGTGCCAGAAAAATGTGGGTGATGGGATGTCCCATGAAGGAGACACTGAGCTGCTACCTGTCTGAGCTGCCTTAGGGGCCTTTGGAGCTGGGCTTGAGAGTTGATAGTGTGCACTGGGCAGTAAAACCTGGATGATCTGTGGAAGGTGGAATGTTGAGACCACGCTGGGGGGATGAGACTGCTTTTTGTGTGCAGTGAAGCTCAGTTACTTTAGTAGGAGGTTACTAGGTGTTAAGGGGAAGTGTGCACTTAGGAAATGGAAAGATTAAAGAGTTGGCAGACATCTATGAAAGGCTTTTCCTCTCCAGATTTGCTGTACCTGCTTTCTGCATTTCACAGCATTTCCTTTTTGGAAAAAAGGATGATCGGCCCAAAGGGATAAACCTCAATTGTAAAGCTGGGAAACAGCAGCAGTGAAGAGCTGATGATGTGTGACACAAAACAGCAAATGAACCGGCTAAACAGCCATCCAAATTCCCAATTGAAAGAACATATTGACAAAAAGCAGAAGAGTCGCCATTAGCATGGGATGGACTATTGCTGTGCATTATAAATTAAGCAGATTTATTCCTGAATCCACTCTTTTTGTGTGGCTGTAAGCAAAGCTCCTAATGTTTGAGATGAATATAGTAGCTGCTTCCTACTCGTGTAAAGATGTACCAAACTGTGGTAGTGTGTTGCTTTTATACTGCATTACAAAGGGAAGCGTTATGTGCTTTGCCTGACATTGTTACTCATTATGAAAGGCTGCAACATTTAGAGCTTTTAGCAAAGCCACAGTGGTTGTTATCTGTTTGAGGCAAAAGCAAGGGATTCTTTATTTCCTGCTCTAACTCTTGATGCTTGTGGTTCCTGGATTTCAAGTAAGATTTCAGGAGGATCTGGAAATTGTATGGCTTTCGTTCTGATTTTACTTGCTCTCCTGATGTTCAAACATTGTCAGGTCCTCCATGGAAAAAATAAGCCAAGGAGGTTGCTTCCCC
>NW_010253226.1:0-60420 GCF_000690775.1 Eurypyga helias | reverse complement strand
CCCCCCCTTAGAAGTAACTACTCATATTTTGACCTAAATATAAAAAAAAAAAAAGGAAGTGGAGCTTAGTGATATGACAGTGGTTTCAGTGACATCTCCTGAACCACCTCATTCCCCCATCCATCTCTTTCCCACTCGAGTACCCTGGGGCACTCTTCAAGCCTCCCTGGGTCTACTGCTTTCCCGTGTTGTACTGGGCAGCTCCTGCAGCTGGCAAAGAAATATAGGGGCTGTGTGCTGGGGCAGGAGGTGCAGGAGCCAACAGCAACTTCTCAGGGATGTGGGACCGGTGGAAAGAGAAGCATCCTTGGAACACACGGAGGTTGGGAACTTTTATATGTGCTTGTGTGTATGTATCTCTGCAGCCCAAGTAATTGTGTGTGTATATCTATGTGGGCCTTCTACGTGGTCCTAGCTGTCATAATGTGTGTGTCAGCATGTTGTCTGTGTGTGTACAATAAGAGCTTATGTAGCAGAGAAACAAAGATGCTGTTTGAGGTTAAAGGGTTCACCCTGTCGGTTTCTGTCATGGCAATTTGAGTGAGGAGCTAGAGAGGAATTTTCTCTCTAAATGTCACCAAGGACGAAGTGGCTTTAGATGTATGGTGTGGAACACTGGAAGTGCTGGGGGATGACGGAGGACACTGCATACTCTGAATAATGTTATGCTTTTAATAACCTCTTGTGAATTTATGCCTTGAAGTGAAAAAATTGTAGAGGGGTTTTGTTAAGGGTGAGAGGACCCAAATTTGACCTGCCCTGAGAAGGAAGTTTGCTTAATGCTCCTGATCTCTGCAGCTCTCATTCCCCCTGCACTTTGGGCGTGATGTTCCGAACGTGGCAGCCGCTCTCTGCTGCCAGCCCGCTGGTAGCAGGCACAGAAATCTGGGCTGCCTTCAGGATGCCAGGGCACTGATGCGACCTTTCCTCTGTGCCTGCCCCTTTGGTTACTTGAGTGGATAGACTGAATGCTCATGTCCAATGCTTATTCCCTAGTTGTTTTTGACCAGTGGGTGGAATTCTTATGGGATTCTCTAGAGCTGGCTCTCCTGTTTTCCTCCTTCTTTTGTTGAAATGAACCTGGTTTTCAGAGCCCCAGAATTAGTAGTTTCAGAACCCCTCAGTTTTATTTGTAGGTCCTCACGGTCAAGATCGTTCTCATTGTGAATGCAGACGAATCCCAGTGATTTGGAAGGCAGGGTGATGAGTCTGAGACAGCCACTGCACAGAGGATATTAAACACAGAACAACTTCGGATGAGGGAACCCAGGCTATTAGTTCCTAACTTTGACTAACGTAGCTCATTAAGTGTTATGCTGTTGATGGCTTCATTGTCTCACCTGCTCAGTTGAAAGCTGTAGCCCTGCAGAGGGTTTGACATTCTTTTTTGTGGCCTGAAGGCCTGTTCACAGGCTGGCATTGACCATGGAAAGCCCCCTCTGCCCTGTTTTCTCACTTATTAAGCCCTCATGCTGTGTAGTGGTTTTTTAACCCATCAGGTCACTAGTTCCCACTTCTTATTTGTTGTCTTAGATAAAGGCCTGTTCAAAGAAATCCAAGTCTCTTCCTATCTCTGGTCTCAGCAGCATCCCCCACTGAAAACAAAGATTGACTCGGTATTAAAGCCTAGAGGACTAACTTGCTCAGTTTTGTGCTCATATCATGTCTGATCTGGTATGCATTAGACCAGGCTGACTCCCAGGGATTCTTGCTGTCAATGCATTGGGCTCTGCTGCCCAACTGTGATTTTTTGGAAGCATATATTCTTGATTTTTTTGAATAGGTGTAGATGACTGTATGAGTAGCTGTAGCTGTGGCCCAAGACTCTGTGCTTTAGTCATGTGCCTCTTACACTTATTTTTCAAGTTTTGCCGAATTTTTTCTTCTTTTTTTTTTGGACATTTATGGCAAGAGACAGCAGTGTAGACCCTGAAGTGGTATGTTTTCATTTCACTGAATGTAGTATTTTTGAGTTGAAGTGACTTGCCTAGCTAAGTATATAAACACTATGTTTTGGGGTTTTTTTTAAGTTGGAGAAGGTCTAATAACATCTAACAGGAAAACAACTTCTACAGTATTATATTCAGTTATATAAATTTGTTTTGAGTCTTTCTCGTCTTATTAAAAAATACCCTCAACATGTCATGGTTATGACTTAAGAGCCATTAAAATATAGTTTTCTGATGGCACTGGCTGTAACTTTAAAAAATAAAGTTAAATAGCTGGTGATCGGTGAAGGTATTGCTTGATCCTTTTTGTGTCAGTCTGCTTTCCCCCCAGTTGTTGGTAGTGATATCAAGTGCATCTAGTGTTTGGATTTCTTGTTGTGGTACAAGATGAGGAAAACTTTGTTGGCTAGGTCTATACACTTTTCATGTGTACCTGGGGCATAAAACCTGTTTTCCTTCATCCCAGAAAGTATGTATATTGGAAATACTTATTTGTACCCTTCCTGTGAGTTAGGTTATGGCAGTGCTGCTGGAAGTAGTGGATGTTTTGGATGCAATGTGGTCCAGAGCAAGACCAGCAAGATGTGGTGTTAGTTTTGGTTTCTTTGGCCACTTGCTTGTTCTCCCCTCAGCCCTGAGGTGCTCCAGTAGGTGGGGACTGATGTAGGGACAGAGCCCTACATACAAGCAAAAATAACTGAGCTTGTATTTTGGCAGGAGAGAAGAGGAAAGGTTTGCTGTATGGCATGCTGTAGTAATTGCTCTGGGAGGTGATGTTTGCGGGTTTTTTTTGGCTGCCTCAGGCCCTGCTCTGTAGCTGAAGCTGAAGACCAGACTGAGGAGAGGGAGTGGATATGTGACCTATTCTGACTTTAGATAGCGGTGGTGATGATTGTAGCTTTCTTGGAAATCATACATATGGGGATGGGAGGCTGAAATGCTGCTGGAGATGTCAAGTAGCTGATTTTGAAGCTGCTGTGTACTTAACCCTCCTGACCCCAAACATGTAACTCCTCCTCCCTCTCTGAATCCCAGACCTCCATCTCTATTTCAGGACTTGATTGATCACAAACTTCCTGAAATAAGGGAGAAGGCTCAAGGAGGATGTTAAATTTGGATATTCAAAGATGTTAATTGCAATAGAACCAATTTGCTGATGAAAGCTCTTCTCCACAGAGAAGCCATCTCATCATTGTAGAAACACCACCATAATTAACAGGAGCTGAAGCACTTATTGGCAGCTCATCAGAGACCTAGGTTAGTATGTGTCCAGATGTCAGCATCTCCTCTCACAGGAAGGGTATCTTCAGGCTCAGAGATGAGGTGTCTTGAATTAGCTGCTGCCCCTGTTCCTGCTGGTGTCTTAACTGTTCTCTGAATAGTGAATGCGTGGTTCTTCTGTCCAGTTATCAGGACCCATAATTACAGTGATTAAGCATCTCTTTGGGCAAAGTAAATCAGCAACTTTACAGAGTGTGACATATGCAACCCAATAAAAAATCTGAAGATACAGGGCAACCTTTCTCCTACGTCTCTTCTCCCTAGCTCTGTTTCTCTCTGGTGTTTTATGTGCAAGGCTATGCTGTACATGTGGACACTGAAGATAAATCCTGGGTGCCTGCCTCTGAGTAAGGAACAAACCAAATCCAACTCCTGTTATCCAGAAAGAAGAAGAGATGAGAAGATCAGAAACCTGTTCAACTGGAGAGGGTGGCTGGGGGCGTTGCAGACAATTAATGAAGGATCTTTCACCCAAGTTCAAATTCTATCCTAGATGTCTAGCAGGGCCACTCACTTTTGCACATCACAAATTGGTTAGATGTGGAAGTCTTTGCTCAAGAAATACCTTAATATTGGAGTAAAAGTAGCGTGTGTCAACTGTAGCTGTACAGATAGGGAAACAGCAACAGCCGTTGGCATGGAAAGTGAAGCAGTTTGCCTCGCTCCAGGTGTTTCCAGCATTTTGCCAGTGGTTATGAAATGAAGATGCACAGAAGTATGCTTCAGTAGGGAACACTGTCTCAATCAGTACAAAAGTGTGACAGAAGATGTTGAGGGAATACATTTGTTACAAGGGATGCAGATTCCTGCTTTAAATCTGATCTGTGCACTCCTCCTCCTTCTACCTTCTCAGCCATTTTCCCTACTCCCACCTGACGATGCCAGGATTAGAAGTTTGTCACTGTCTAAGCGATCCACAGCTCAGCAGGCCCCATGTCTACTTATCCCCTTTCTGATCCAGGCGGATAACTCTCCCTAAATGTATCCCTGAATGTCAGGAAAGCGTTCTCCACTCCTGCCCCACACTTCTGCATGCACATCCCACTCTTCCTCCCCCTGTTGCTGGTCATGGAAAAGCAGGAATAAAAGCAAGTGTGAGCATGTGTGCAGAGCCCTGTACAGCAGTGGAGATGTTAATCTCAGCAAATCCCCAGTTTTGGCAAAAGCCCATTTTTCCCCTTCAGTGCATTTCTTTGCAGCTCATGGTCCTTCTACTGCCAGCACAGGCAATGGGACCCAGGGGCTGGAAGAATTCTCTTCTTGTCTTGCCTCATCCTCCTGTTACACCTGCAGTGACCATCCAAGCACCACCGCCTACAGAGCATCATAGACTGGTGGGAAATTGGGGTACCTGCTGGTTCTAAAACCTGATGAGAAGCTTTTGCCTGAAACCTCTTAAAGATGGGATAAAGAGTGATATACAAATCCTTCTTCTTGCATGGGACAAAGCTTTGTCCTGCTAAGGAGCCAGTAGGTTCCAAAACCAGTCCATAGCACACCATGACTGTGTGGTCTGCACACAGCTTATGGGGCAGGCCCAGCCCTCTGAGGTAGCATGTGCACTTAGCTGTGGTCCTGTAGCCTCCCCTCACCACATGCCTGGTCATGGCTGGTCTTCTGTATGTGACGAGCCTTGACTTTGCCAAAAGCTGTGCCGGGGGAAGAAGAGATCTGTACTCCTATCCCAGACCTGTTTGTCCTGGTGTACAAGCAGCAGCTCATAATGAGCTGCCTGAGAGAAGCCAGGAGTGTAAGTAAAGGTTGAGCTCATTTGGGTGGGTTTTGACTGTCTCTGTCATTCCAGGACGGGGGAGTGCAAGAAGTGTAGGAAGAAAGTTGTATGGGAGTGGGCGGTTGGGGGAGGATTTTACATATGTGCAGGAGTATGTGGCTTAATGCATTGAGTGTGTTGGAGGTGAGGAACTAGAAAAATAGAAGTTATCTTAATAAGTCTGAGTCACTGAGGGAGTGGGGGTGGTGGCAGAGAAGTCTTAGCACAGTAGGGATTCATAAACTGAGGAGGACCCTGTGAAAATTTTGCATGGGCTGAGCTGTGGAGGGGAAAGCAATGAGAAAACTGCTGTGCCAAGCTGTTGCGAAGAAGCCCTCAAGCTCTTTGCAATGCCCACCTACCTCATTACAGTGCTTACCTCATGAAATTAGTGAAAATAGAGCGTGCAAACATTCTGAATGACTTCAAGTTTGTTTTCAAATAAGCCGCAAATGATTAATGCTTACTGAATAAATCTTGCACATATTTTCCCTCGGACCCTGGCCACCTCTGAGTTCAGATGCAAACCTAGAGGAAGTTTGATTGTTCTAACTGTGTTTCTTTTTAAGGTTGTTTAGCTATGAATTTCTGAGCAAATCGAAGTGGGAGTCTCATGGGGATTGAAGCAGAAGAAATAGGCTGCCCAATGTTTTACTGCCGAGTTGGGCACTCTGTCAGCCTGGAATATACATTACAAAAAGGGGCTTGCAAAGTTACTTTGGATTCCTGTGTGCACCTTTTTAAAAAAAGTGATCCAGAGGGGGAGAAGAAACTTAAGTGAAAATTAAAAATTGCTTTGCTGTAGAACAAGGACCATCTTTATCGAGGAGAAGAGACCTCTGACAGAGAACAGATTCATTTAAAGTAGGAATTTGCAACATCTTCATCCAGAATATGACTGAACCTTAGCTGAACTTTTACTTAATGTTATTTTATTCCCTTGTCTCTTCCTATTAGTGGGCTTGACCATAAACTCATAAATATCCCCAGAGAGGGCTGCTTGAATGTTGTTTCCAATCCTCCTATGAGTGAGAAGTAGAAGGAATGTCAAGAAGGTCCAGATCCTAAGAGAACACAGTTTGTCAGAGTATGGAATACAGTGGGTAAAGTTTGCATGGGTAGAGTTGGATGTTTGAGTCTTCACCTGCATTGTGCTTGAACTCTCACATGAAAGGGCTGCTAATTTTAGCAGGTGTATTTCTAAAACAGTTGGGGGGAAGCGTAGCTGCAGTCCTGCTCAAGAGAGATGTCAGAGCATGCATGTGTACTGGACAAGCAGGGGACCTACGTGTGAGGCACAGCAACAGGGCAGCTGGTTGTAGACCATGCAGCTGCTTCTCCTGCTCAAGAGAGATGTCAGAGCATCCATGCGTACTGGACAAGCAGGGGACCTACGCGTGAGGCACAGCAACAGGGCAGCTGATTGTAGACCATGCAGCTGCTTCGCTGGTGCTGACTTGCCCGAGCTGCTGGATCTTTCAGCTAAATGCAGGGGAGCCCAAGTCTTGAATTAGTTAGAAACTGACAGTCCGGCTGCTTTCAGAGTTATGCCCTTATCCTCTCGAGTTGGGTTGAGAATTGCGAAGCCTTCCATGAGGACCATGATTCACATGCCAGGGAACAGCTGCTGAAGATCCCTGGGTATGCCCAGATGATCCTGAAACGGATGCTTCTGCTGCAGTGTGAGGTTTCTTCTTGTGGTGTGAATGAAGGATGACCTAGGTGTTTCAGGTAAATAGGATCCTGGTTTGCTAGCCTGCTTCAGTGTTGCATGCAGTGGGAATTTAGCCTCTTGAGATTCCCCTTCCCTTCTGCTGGTTCTTTCCCATCTTGACACTATTAATTTTCTAGGTCTTTTCTTCCATATGAATGAATGAGATAGGATCACTCTTTCTCTGGATGATATTTATTGCACTAGAAAGCACTATGAGGGGAAGAACAGCTGCAGAATCTCTGCTTTTAGCATATGTATACACCTGCTGAGATAAAAAGTGTGGTTAGACTATCACATGCTCTCTACAGCTACCTGAAAGGACATTGCAGAGGAGTGGGTGTTGGTCTCTTCTCCCAAGTAACAAGTGATAGGACAAGTTGCACCAGGGGAGGTTTAGATTGGATGTTAGGGAAAATTTATTCATTGAAAGTCTTGTCAGGCATTGGAAGGGGCTGCCTGGGGAGGTGGTTGAATCACCATTTACACTGATAAGATGTGTAAATGAGGCGCTTAGGGACATGGTTTAGTGGTGGATTTGGCAGTGTTAGGTTAATGGCTGGACTCGAGGTCTCTTCCAAACTAAAAGATTCCATGTGCACACAAAGCCAGATGGCTTTCATTCCTTCATCCAGCATCCCTTGCCATTTCAGTTCTTTGTCTCTCTTTCAAGCAAATACATGGAGAAAAGGTGTCTCTGAGTGGGAGTTATCACCTTCTAAGGATTGGCTTAAGACCAGCTGAAACAAGGTTTGCTTGCGACCTACATAATTCTGGCCTAGATCTCTGGTCCATAGAAGGAAAAAAACCTGCTTCATGTTAAAAAGCTCAAGGCCACTGCAAACACTTTCTTTTTGGTGTTTCTCATATGTTTAGATTCCTTTGCTTTCCATTTTCAGCTTTTGGTTCTGAAACACCTTTTCTACGGCTGTCCTCTCACTAATGGCATTAAAATTGCACTGCTAAAATGTAGTGAGGTAGGACAAGGCTGGTGCTGGGGACTTCAGGAGGTGGAAGGTGTCATGGGCAGTGTTGGAAAGCTTTCACTTAAACTATTTGGGATTAGATGTCTCTGCTATTGTAGTGTTTGGCTCTCGAACTGTTATCCTACCTGTTGCTCTCTGACTTGGCTCCTATCTGCCACATCCAAAGAAGACACAGGCTTAATGCACCCCTCTGCATCATGGTGGCTGCTTCTGCCAAATGCTGGATTTTGGACTAGAAAAGCTCCTAGGAACTGTAGAGAAGGGAAGAGAGGATGACAGGAGGGTTGTCAAACATATTCTCTTTTTAATCTCCTGTTTTGGGGAGGGAGGGTTAAAGGGAGGGGAAGGACTGAGAAGCCCATAAAGGAGACTACTGATGCCAGTTTATTTAACAAACGAACCAGATAAAGATTAGGGTTCCTATGGCAACTGGCTACCAGCAGAAGCACCTCAAGGATTTGGGGAGGAGGGGGGGGGGATGATGATGAAATGGTTTAACACAAGGCCCCAACATTTTGGATTAAAAAGACCTTTTCCCAGCTCCAGCAGCATCATCACCTCCTTTGCTGAAGAATGATATTCTGTGTAACAGGCGCCAAAGGCAGGTGACAAATTCTCCATGTTAGTTTAGCCAGGCCTTTAAGTCATGAGGGAGAGCATTTTATAGATGGTCCTGGGTGACTGTGTTCCCTCTCTGTGTGGTTTAAAGGAAAGGAGTGGGAGATGGCAGATGATGAGGGGGGGAGAATGGAGAGGCCCTAGAAGCTGATTGGCAAGTGTGGAAGGGGCATTAGTTAAGGCTTGTGGATATGATGTCTAGTTGTCACACCTACTCTGGGAGCTGTTGGGAGCCATGCTCTTTCTCAGAGAACTGAGGAAGCCTGGAGAGCAGCTTTCTTCTCTGGCCTTCAGACTGTCCCATTTCAAAATCAGTGGGGATAAGTGCATGTACAAGCTTGCTCTTTCAACAGAAAACTTAAAATGTCAGTTTTGTTTGGTTGTGGTGTGTGGTTTTGTGTGTGGGGTATGGTGTGGGTTTTTGTGGTTTTTTTTGGTGTGTTTGTTTTTGTGGGGTTTTTTTTGTTGTTGTTTGGTTGGTTGTGTTTTTTTTGCTACAGTGCTCTAGTAGCTCCAAGGGCCTGGGAGCTTGTGCATATTCTGCTTGATGCCAGCCTTCTTGCTGAGAAGGGCATCTCTCACCAGGTATTGTGGCTTTTCCATTTGGAGTTAAAATGCCAAAGCATGTAGTCATTTGATTCTGTGAGTGAGAGGAGGCTGAAGGAGGTTAAGTATAGCTTCTGTTTAGATCAGCACAGTGTGGAAAATAACCATCTTTGTACAGCCTCAAGGCTCTGTATTGGAGGTCCTACTGAATGGCTCCCTGATCAACGCCAGCCCTGGGAGGTTGAGTAGTTTCCTTAATTGGATTTTGTTTGTTGATCTCACTTTCTTGATTTTTTTTTTTAATAACTCATTATAATCATGCCCTTCTGTCTACTGGGAAAAAACCACACCTCATGCTGAGAAAGAATTGTTTGTCCTTTGGTATCTGGTAGCTGGTGCAGCTTCCATCAGTGCTCAGGTTGCTTCTGAGCAGTGGACAAAGAGCAGTGTTCCCTGCTCATCCTGGGTTATGCATACACAGACACACACCAGCTCGTGCTGGCAAGGGTGTGAGAGAGTCTGTCAATCTGGTAGGAAATCCAAAATTGGGCTGATTTTGGTATTCATGGAGTAAATAGCAGGTTGTGAGCTTGTCCCACCAGAAAGAGCTGTTGAGTTGTTTTGTGCCTGGTTTCATGAGCATTGGCTATCCAGTGTTAAACTATACGGTTCATCCTGGGTTAGGAAAGCACATGGAAGACGAGTAACAGAAGACTACATGTAGCATATACATGAACAAATACCATAGGGAGCTGCAGGGGCTTTATTCTCATCAGAATAACTTATATCCTAAATTTTGATAGGCCATAGCTGTTAATAAGGGGAGTAATCCTACTATAGTTAAAATTGGAGGAAAGGATGGGTGGGAAATGAACAGGGAAGGGAAAAGGGTAGGAGATGGGAACTATGCAGTAGCATGATGAAGGGAACACTGAGCCTAAAGAAGGCTGATAAAAGAACATGAATAGAATTCAAGAAAATGGAATATAATGAGGAGGTTTGAAACTGGGGTGGGGGGAGAAAAGTACAATGCATGCTGTGTGGGTAGGAATGAAACAGGGGAGTAGGAACTGAACAGGATAAAAGGGGAAGGGAGGAATGGTTAGTGGAGAAAATGAACTGGGTAAGAAAGGGAGAGATTTTGAGGCAAGTGGAAGGAGGAGGTTTAATGGAGAAGGTGGAAGAAGGAAGGTAGGCAAAGAAAGTAAGTATAATGAGAATACTGTATTAGAGAGGTGAGGGGAGAGGATACCAGAAGGTGGGAGCAGGGAAAGGAAGAGAAAATGTCTTATTACTTAAGGAAAGCAAATGTTTTTTAGAGAGACATAATATTATTTTAAAGTGTGTGTGAGAGCCAAGCTTAACTGGAGAGCTGTAGACATCAAAAATCTCAGAAAAAGAATAGGGCTTTAAAAAAAAAAAGTGGGAAAATAAAAGGAGAAAAAAAACAAACAAAAAGAAACAAAAGCCAAGGGTGATGGTGTTACTCTGCAGACACTATGCCATCAGGAGCATCTCAGATAAACATGTACCTGTGGGCTCCCATATAAGCTTATCTTTGTATTCCCCCTGAACCTGTAAAAAGCCCCTTCTCAGTGGAAGTCGGCAGTCAGGGCACAAATGCCTTTCCCAAAGGAAATGAAATCTCCACAGCTACAGGGTTTGCCAGTCTTGACAAGGTAAGAAAAAAAAAAAAGCCTTCCACACTGTTTCTGCCTGTGCATTTGCTACATGAATTTAGGGTCAGGGCAAGCTTTAATTCAAGTTTCTAATGTCTTTCTGCTTTTCAGAGAATACCCTTATATGCCACCCAGTCCTACATAAATGTTTTTGAGTAATTTGTACAAAAGCCTGAATTTAAAGGCTCAAATTTGGTGGTAGGAGCTAATACTGTCCTAAAGCAGATGTGATCTGCATGTCTTGAGTGGCTGAGAGACAGAACCATACAATACCTGACCCTGTAATGCTCAAAACTGGTCCTGTGACCAATGCCCAAACTATGTTTGGAGGGAGCCTGTTGTCATTCTCTTCTACATGTCTTGGCTGCCCTGGGGCAGCCATGCCAAGTTGTGGCAGGCAGAACTAGAGGGAAATGCCTTTTAGCTCAAGCTGCCCAGGAAGTAATGGCAAAACCCAGGAAGGTGTATGGCATTCTCCTGCAAATCCATAAGGCTTTTTCTTGCAGTGACAGTGATGTGCCTAGTAATGCCACTTCTGCGCCGGACCTCAATGCATCTTGCGCTCTGAATGAATTAATGAGTATAGCCCGCAGCGTGTTATTTGTCTCATGTTCTGGTCTGCCCACAAAACAGGGTATTAAGGAAGCCTGTGATACCTACCCTGGGCACTTACTTGTGGCTAAACTCTGTCAGAGCGAGGGAAGTGCCAAATACGTGCCCTGGTTTGCAAGCACTGTGAAGGAATTCTTCTAGAGGGGGTTGCAGCTGTCCAACCCCTCTGCCTACCAGACCTTTTGTATATTTCCCATTTATAGCATTTATAGTCAAAGACTGAGTCAACAGAGTAAGCGGTGGTGGATGGTGTGAGGCCTCGGGTCTTCAGCCAGACAGTCTGGGGACTGAGCTGTTTGCGTGGAGTTTAGTACTGGCATGACTATGTTTCTAAGCAAGGCTTCCCATTCCTAGTCTTAGTTTCAGCCTGCCTGACTTCTCACCTTGCCCCTTCTGAACTCCAGTCAGATCTCATTCTGCAGTTGTCACCATCAGGAGCAGGTTTTAGTGCATTACTCCACTGACTTACCCTTTCATTGGGAAATTAATTTTCCCCTTCATTTGGTAACCTTCCATTCCTGTTTCCTCCCTGTGCTGTGCACTGGAATTTTGCACTAGTGACTTCTGGGTCTTCTGCCCTGTTTGGAGTAAAATAAAGTGTTGGTAGAGCTGCATCTGAAATGCAGAGTTTCAGTGGTGGGCTGAATATGAGTGGAAATCAATCACACCTTTTTCTAATCCACAGGAAAAAAAATGCCTTTCTGCTTCTGTAAGGTATGCAGGCTTATGTGCCTGTCAAAAACACCCTTTTTAAAAATTTTGAAAGGATTGGGGGAAAAACAACATAGATTTAAAATAGAAAAATAATGTAGGGGGAAATAAAGGAACGGACGGGACCTCGCTGGCCATTGGGTCAGTGATGGCAGGTCAACATAACTTTTAGGGAAAAAGCTTCTAAATGTTCTTGCACCACAAATTTAAGGAACTCTAATATCCCTGTAGCAAGATTAAGCCCTTTAATACAATGTTTGAAAAACTGTTCTGTGCCACAAGGAGCCACCAAGAGAAATATTGGAGACTGCCAGCCTCCTGGGTCCCTGCAGGAGTAGGAATCGGGGGGTGAAAATACCCAGATGGTCTTGGGAAAATGCACAATGCCATCTGCTGTGGGGAAAGGTGGGAAAATCTCAATGGCTTCTGCTGGTCTGAGCTTGTGGGAAAGGTGTTCCTGATTTTTGGGGTGGTGATTGCTTCAGTCATGGGTGTGTGAGCAAGACACCAGTCAAGCAGCTGAGGGTTGGACTGTGTGGTTAACAGCACCAGTGGTCCCTACCCAAGGTCTCAAATAGTGGATTTTCATTGTAAGGAGAACAATCAATACAAACATTTAAGGAATGTAAGATGGTATTTCCAACCTATGACATCTATTAAATCTATTAAAGCAAACCAAGAATTACAAAGGAGGTTTATTTGTTCTCTTACAGAATCTCAAAATAATAGCATAATCTATTGAGACTCCTAGCACTGATCCCTGCTAAACTGCCTCCCACTCCTTTGGTGGCCTTAATCACTTTGTGCAAGTGGAACAAAGACTGGGAAGGTCAGTCGTTCTCCACCTGATCCTTGGCCCTCTGCTCCTGTAAAGTGAACCTGGATCTTTTCATCTCTAAAGGGGTTTTACCTGTCCCCAACTGGTATTAGTGCAGCTATGTGTAAAACCTCTATTGTCTTAATTCTGAGTGCTGCTGGTTTGTGTTGAAGCAGCAGTCTTGTTTTGGGAAATTCTTTTGTTTGTTTTGGACACTAAATATTTAATGCTTCCATTTAAAGCTTCCATTTTGGTGTGTACTTTTTGGCTGGTGAGAGGAAAAACTGTCTGAATGCTTTTCTTTGTTCCTCCCCTCGTGTGCTTGCCCTCAGCACTGGCTAGGTAAGCAATTTCATAAAAGGGAGTTGGGTTTTTTTTTTCTTTTGCTCTTGATGCAGCTTTTCTTCGTAACTTCAAGCTACAAGTATCTCAAGATGAAATCTCTGCCTTACACAGATCTTTGGAGCTTTTTAAAGAAAAAGTCCTCCTCCCACTCCTCAAACTTGCATGGCTTTGTACTCCTGTTCTTGCCGTGTGCCTGGTGTCTGTCACAGAGCTGCATTGAGGCTTTGCTTAGGTTCTCTTCTTTTCCCCCTTCCCTGTGGTCTGAGATATTGCACTTGTGTCATGACTGGGCACTGTCTGTGCGCGATGCTGGCTCGGCTGTGGTAAACTGCGAGAGAACGATGGTTTCTCCTGTTGGAAGTCCCAGATTTTCTTTCATCTCAGTATCTGATGGAGAATTAGGACAAACCTTTTTTTAACTTCTACATAGCTGTACTCTTGCAATTGAAAATGGCTTTCAGACAGAGGTTACCACCAAGAAAGATAACGAGAGAGACCTGAGTGCATGAGCAAGTTCATCAGCTCTGAAAAGGGAGGAAGCTACTGCAAGGACAAAATCAGCTCTGACACCTCAGTGTGTGCTGGGGCAAATACTTTGCTGCAGCTGCTCTCCTGGGGCAGGAGGAATTCTGAACTGCTGATTTGTACTGCTGAAACTTAGTTGGCTGTCGGTCTGGGAGACTGGCAAATAGAAACAGCCCTCAGTGTTTGTAGAGGGAAAACACCAAGAATTTCCAGAAATAAGCAATTTAAATTAAAAAAGAAAAACCTCAAAACCTCACTATGATCTGCAAAGTGCAATGGGACACAATGTCTAAGACAAAGGAAATGAACTGATGCCCTCGTCTAGACACAAGCAATTTTGGAGCCTACAGAGTGTTGGGTTAAGTTTTTGTAAAGGGAAGACAAGATGTGCTTGGAGTAGCATGTGCTTGTGCCAGACTCCTGCAGCCAGAGGTAGAAATACTCTAGGGAACCCTTCTGAAGTCACTTCTCCCCTGATCAAAGGCAGCAAATACCTCCTGACTCCTAAGGGCAGGTACCTCTGAAAGGCAGGTTGTTCTTTAGGTGTGCTGAGCAGACTGGAGTGAGCGGTGGGGTGAGTGTGCCGGAGAGCCTGGGCGAATCTGACAAAGGTAGTTTCTATGCTGCAGGGCTGGAAAGGGCATCGGGGGAGGCTCATCAGCAAGGAGATGTAGGCAAAGGCAAGGGTGTGGTGGAAGAGCCTACCCAGCCTTTGCTGTATGAGCCAAGCAAAGCTGAGGACCTTCCAGCTGGAAGCCTGGCATGTCTTATGAAGGTCAGGTCAGAAGGTTGCCCCAGAAGTGTCCAGAACCAGCTGATGATGGATGGGTTGGTGTCTGAGGCAGCCTGTGCCTCCTGCCAGCCGGGCAGAGGCAGCCGTGGGTACCCTGCACTCGCCCACTGGCAGCCTTCGCTCTCGGAGCTCCCGAGTGTGAGCACTTGTGCTTCACAGAGGTACCTTGGGGCTCAGCGCCATCCGAGCTGTGCTTTGTTCTCCATCCAGCTCCCGCGTGCTGTGCTCAGCGGAGATCTTCCTGTGACCCTTTTCGGCTGTACCAGCCAAGACCCCAGCACCAGCTAGATGTTTTGATCTTCACAGTTGCTGCTAAATAAAAGAGTAAAGGCCTTTAAACTGTGCTTTGCAAACTGTGCCGAAGGTTTCATAAAGCGGGTATTTTTAGCATGTCATAAAAATATAAAACCTCACTCTTATTTTTATCTCTTCAATCTCTGCAAAATTAATTGAAAGCATTTTACCTCATTCTCCTTTGCTTCCCTGACTTTCAGAAACCAGCTAACTTTAGGACCCAGGAGGGAAGACGTCATCAGATGTTGGCAAACGCTGGCCATGTTGTGTGTCTATTTATAGTAGGTGTGTGTCTAACCACCTTGTTCTTTTTTTAGCATCAGCTGGACAAGCTCAGCTATCAATTATCCATGAAGCTAATGATAATACAAGGAAAGCTATGTAAAACAGGTGCTCAGAGGAGAGGGAAAAAGGCAAGGTAGGTGACAGGACAGGGAGAGATGAGGTTTTAGGAACTGGAAAAGATCCTCTTGCTCAGCCTGAAAACCCTTATTATCTGCAATAATTATTAATAACAGGGGTTCCTGCACAAAGTCATTGTGACTGCTTCAGCTGATACATCCCTCCCAAATGTTATTTCCCTCATTTATTTTCATTGTGTTGGCAATCGAAGGCAGTGGGTTTTTAGTCTTTTCCCCCCCCCTTTTTCCCCCCCCCCTTTCCCTCACTCCCTGCTTTTAATAGACCTTAAGCTGGGTGTTCTCCCTCCCTTCCCCTCCTCCTCTGTACTGGGTTCTGATATTTGGGTTGGTAATAGCAGGTTCTAGTTTCCCTGTGAAAAACTAAGCCTCTGCTATTTCTTGTGCTTGGAGATTACACGTCTACCTTTTTTTGCCTCTTTTGTCTCCATTTCAGAGAGGATTTTGCCTGTAAGGACTCTGGGAGGAGATGGGAGCAAGCAAAGGGTTGTCATTCTGCTCGTTGCCAATGACAAAGCTGATTGCCAGATATTTATCAGCTTTTTTTTTTTTTGTGATAGCTTGTCTTTGCTGCTTTCCTCTCTCAGCACCTGGGAGCAGGACAGCGTGAACTCTGCTCTTGACAGCAGCTCAGGTTCTGACACCATCTGCCACCTAATCCGCTTCCAAGGAAGGGTCTGACGTCTGTGTGCATGTGTGTGCACATATACGCTCCCCACGTAGCCATACATCGTTTCGGCAGATTGATGCTGCCCAGCTCGCAAGTGCCATTTCTCTTACAAGAATTGGCCTTTGATACTCCTTTTCCTCCTTCTGCTTTAGGTTTCCCTGATTGTTTGGCATATTGTGGTGGGAGGCAGGGGAAGGGGTTTGAGAGTTGAAACTGGAGAAGATTTCCTCAAAAATTGAACACCTCTGTTTTCCTACCTCGCCTGACTCTGAGGTGCTGGACACTCAGATTTTTTGACTTTTCCTGGAAGTTATGAGTGTGGGATGCATGGATTTCTTTTGCAAAAGCAGCAGGAAACAGAACAGGTGTAAATTGTCCGTGCCACGCTCCTTGGATAGCTGGTAAGTGGGCTCTTGCAGGAACTGATGGATTTTAAGCTTTTCAAGTGACATGATGGCCAGTCGTCTTTGACTGCCATCTCCAAGCACTGAATGTGTTTCAAGCTTTCTATATCTCCTTCCTCTAATAATACGTGAAGAATGACGGTTATCACCCGTGATGCTGTATCTGCTGATGTTTTTAGATTCACTGTATTAGACACAGTTCAGTGATCCTGCTGGATCATGTTTGCTCATGTCATTCAGTACTGTGCACACAGTGCTGTGGAAAATGGTGTGAGAACTGAGATGGGGAAAGAAGGGGGGCTTTAGGAAGAAGAGTGGAGAGATGGCACAGTATGCATTCAGAAATGTCAGTTGCTTTTGCTTGTAGTCATCAGTTATACCATTTTCCTGGGCTATGGTCACTACCATGTTTGAACTGGCTTCTAGAAAATAATAGATTGCTTCATTGCTGGGCAGCTCTCACACCTGAATGTTATGATTTCCTCCTCCTGAGTGCCCATGGGTAACCCTTTCCTCCCCATTTGAAAGGGTCTGTATTGCAAAAATCAGAGGTCCTTGCTGACTGAGAAGGAAAGCATAAGACTCCCTTCAGAAGCTAATATAATCGTTGGAAAGACATCCCTGCCTCTGCCAGGAACGAGGAATTCATGTGGTGTGCTTGTTGCAGGCTCCAAATCCGAGCAGAGGTCTGCCATGTAACACAGGAGGTTTGACTCAGAGCTTCCTGATGGATCTGGAAAGACTGCCATCATCTGCAGGAGGCTTTAAATTAGGCTCAGTTATAGCTCTCATTGGTTCCTGTGATGTTATGCTTGGCTCTGTGGTTGGATTTTCCCCCTCTGCCCCCTCCACCCCCTCCATCTGCCTTTGTAGACCCTCTCCCTCGGTTTCCAGATGTACACTAATGCCAGAAGTTATTGGTCCATGTGAGCTTCACAGCAATTTCTGCATCATACTGAGCAGAGACCAGAGGAATCCTGCTGTTCAGTTGCACCTGGTTTTATCAATCACATTTAAAACCAACGAACAAAGTAATAAGGTTTCATACTGAATAATACTCATTAATTAGGAAAGCAAAGCAACTTCGTCATGTTAATTGGAGATAGATTTCTATGCAAAAACTAGTTAGTCAGCAATCTTTGAAGTGTGAGTTTTTAATTCTTGTAACAGAAAAATGACTTTTTGACTTTTGGAGATTGTTTGTGGAGGTATTGAGAGAGGTTTATATTCATGTCGTATTGACATATATTGATGAAACAAACTTTCCTTTTCCCACTGCAGAAAATTGCTTTCATTTGTCACTTCTAAAGGAGGCAGGGGAATAATTGTCCACCCTCAGCTAGCAATTTAAGATTGATGTGATGAAGGTAGCATATTTGAGACATTTGACTGAAGAACTTACCTTCCAACCCTAGTTTCAGCTCTTGTGTAGGATTGTATCCTGTTCACAAGACACTTACAAGCTTCAGGTTATTTTGGAAAACGGGTTTTCCAGAACAAAGTAAGAGTTGAACTAGCAGAACTGTGTGGTGCCGTGGTTCCATTTAGAGGATGTCATCCTTCACCTTTTGCACTTCTCCGTGTAGTGAAAATAGCAGTGTGCACATAGAGGAACTGGACTTGGAAGTCACATTTTTATGGTTGAACATTCAGTCGTTTTCAGTGAAATATATTTCTACAAAGTAATGTAAAAATGGTAATGTGTTGTGTGTGTGTGAGAATTGTGCCTCATTTAAAATTCATAGTATTTTGAAGTTTTCCTTTTCCTAGTACATTTGTTTTCCAGTAGAAAATATCTTCTAACGACTGCTAATTAATACTGATATATAGGTCATCCAAGATAAAAACAAAACTCCTTTCACTGCCAAAACATTTCTAGGGAATTAGAAAACACACTCTTCAGTACTAGAAAGTTTAGGGATTTATTGTTTTCCAGTTTTATCTCTCTGCTGTTGTGTCTCTACCATTCTGTCTCAGCATGGGGACTGTGTCTCATAAGCATAGACCTTTGCCATCCTTCCCTTGAGGTTTTGATAGAGCTATGCAGGGAGGGATTAGGAAACCTCTTGGGCATATATAATCCCTTTGTGCCTCTAGCCAAGCAGCAAGGAACCCAGGAGGAAAACTGGTCCTTGTGGGAAGTATGGACCAATCTTGCAGTCAAAATCTTGGAAAATTCCAAGTTAGCTCCTGGAAAAGCATGGATGTTTGAACAAAATTTAGATTGGTTCAGTTTTGGGGTTCAGTTTCCAGAAAGATTTTATGCGGGTGAGCAGAGCAATGTTGTCTGACTGCATGCTTTCAAAATTGATAAGCTGAAACCCTAAGAAAACCCAAAAACTGAGAGTTCGGACTTCCTTTCCCCTTGCAACATTGGAGCAACTGTTGGAGAAAAGGGGCCACAGGGCATGCTGGACATGCCCCTGGGCCTGGCAGTTTGGAATAATCTTGGCTGTGTTACTTGTATCACCTGTTTGGATGACTACAGCTAGGTGTGCTATGCTCTCTGGAGATAAATGCTTCACTGCTGCTACTGACTTTATTAGTGAAAATAATGTGATTTCTGAATTTGTATAAAGTTTAAAATTGAGTATATTGCTTTTTTAAAAAAAACAATCAAGTTAGATACAGATGTTGAGACTAATAAGCTACTTTGAGCCTGGGTGTGTAGCCATTTTTGAAAATGGTGTCCCTTTCAAGTCCGTTTATTTGCTGAATGTTTTATACAAATTAACTTTGAAAATGTAAGTAACTGGAACTGACATTTTAATTCCCCTTGTTTTGGAAATGGTGGATATAGTTTGTCTGCTTGTTCCCTCATCTCTAAAATGCATATGTATGTTAATTATGGTCAACATTTCATAAATTGGTTTTAGCCTGAATATTTGTAACGTGTCTTTTGAGCGAAGGTAATATCACAGATCAAATTGTTAACAGCAACTATATAGGCTATTGGAAGGTGGGGGTTTTTTCCTACTTGGTCTGTAACTGAAAATGTAATTTGCCATAGCTCCTTAAAGGTGATGGCTCTACACGGGAAACTGGAAAAATTGCTCTACCCTAGAAACTCTTACGTTTTGGTTGCCCAAAGCCCAAATCTGTGCTAATGGCTATTTGTTAGTGTGTGTGGGGTTTTTTTTTCTTTTTTGAAATGAGGGGAAGAAGTGATCAGAAATACCAGTGTGAAAGCTGGAAGTCTGATGGGAATCATTAATCTAGGAGAAGCATAGCTTAATTTTATTTTCATTTTGTGAAATTTTCAGACAAAAGCGATTTGAAGTCAGATTCAGGATGGCAAGCTCTTATTTGAGTGCATCTGTGGTGATCTCAAGGCAAACTTCAGTTTTCCAGTAAGATTAAATTTAAAATCAAGTTGTTAACCTCATATGGAAATATTTACTGCAAGCAAACTTGAGATTTTTACATCAGAAATAAAACATTGTTCTGCGCTACTTACTCTCAATACTCTGGGTTTTGATCTGCATGTGCTTGGTGTATATAAAGCAACTTGAGAGGGGTGGCAGATCACCTAGACCGGATGATACTCATCTCGAGTTACGGCAGGGAATAAAGTGTGAAATAGCAGAGGTACTGATGAGGACATGTGTTTATATCCTGAAAAATCAGCAGCTGTTCATGACAACTGACAAAGCACCAGTGTGGGATCTACCCCCAAAAGGGAATGGCAAGGTCCCGGAAACCAGGAGATGGGCAAGATGCCTTGTCACTGCAGGGGGACCGAATGAGAATGTGGGGATAGCGTAGTGCAATGGCTGGCTGGGTGAAGTCTGCAGCCACATTACCATTCCATCTGAAAGGAGCAACCTTACACCTGTTAGACTTTGTAAGAGTGAAGTTACACAGGCGTGTAAATACACATGAACACAGAATAAAGACTGTAGTGTAGTAGACTTGAGTTACTGGGATTTTCAGAAGATTTAAGTTATGTGTCAGGACTTGGGATATGTGTCATGAAATGGTGACAGTAACAATTAGAAAGTGAGTATAATTTCTGCCAGCTCTCATCTCTATCCTGCCAATGAAATGCTCATTTTGGATAGTAGGTTCTTCAATTCATGTTTGTTTTGGTCTGAAACAGTACATATGTGTTATATCTCACCCTGGAGGTGGGTGAGCATAGCTCATCAGGGTGTCCTTATTCTTTGATTTCTGAAAGATATGCATGCGGTAGGCTGCTTCATCAAATGTTCTTAACACTTGAATAGTCCCAAAAAACCCTGCTGCAACCAGATCCACAAAAATGAGTGCGGTCAGGAGATGTTCCCTTAAAACCCCACGTGAGTATTTGTGCCTGTGTAGAACGCTGCAAGGACATGACCGTGTACGTACGTGTGCAGAGTGCCTGTGGCTTTGTTTTAAAGGAGTCTGGGGGCAGCCGTGTAGTTGGCAAACCTTGGATGCCCCTGCTCTTGGCACTGATGTTAAATGGCAATCCCACTGAACGGGGGAGATGAAGAACTCGGTGGGCTTTAGACCCTGAGTCCCCCGTCCCTTAAGGGGTTGATCCCTTTGCACAGTTCTATCAAAATAGAGATAAAGCTGAAGGTAGAGAATTCCGTCTGTTTGCCAGCCTGTGTGTCCTTTGGAGAAGCAGAACACTTCATAGGCCTGTCAGCATGGCAGCTTTCATATTTGCAGTAAATTCATATTTGAAAAAAGGGAGAGGAGAAAGTATTTGGTAGAAACTGTAAAGGATGACAGAAATTCCAGGTAGATTTCACTGCACCAGGGACTATGTATTGTGGCAATGTTCTCTAAATGTCAAGTAATGCGTGCTGGCAAATATGGTCTGAATTCACATACAGTGATGTGCTCTGAAGCTGTGGGGTTCTCCAAGGAATAAAAGTCACTGTGGATGTTTCAGTGAGGATATCTAAACAGAGTGTTACTGCAGTTGGGGAAAAAGGGTGGGGTGGGGGAGGAAGAGGGCAGGGTTTGAGGAGCACAGAAGAGGTAAACTAGAAATGCGTGTTTAAGTGGCTATCTGGGTTCATCCATGTCTTTTGTAATTTTTCAGGGATCAGTCTCTCCTGTGATAATCTTATTCTGCTTTGAAGTAGTCTAAGAGTGTACTTCACTGTAATTAATCAAAAGCAGCACTGAGGTAGGAAACCTTTGCCTAACTCCTACTCTTGCCTCGCCTCCACAGAACTTGAATGAAACTCGCCAGGTGTTTCCATATTTACTGAAATTCCCTTAACTAAAGGTTTTCCCTCAGCTTCAGGGTAGAAAAAATGTTGGTCTAATCATTCTGAATTGTGAATAAATTACTGCAGCCCTTTAGCTGGGGAGGAGTTCCTACGCGGAGCGCAGTGCTCTATGCCAAAGGTCTGTCTTTGTTACCTTGCTTTAAACCAAGTGTCTGAAATGCTTTCTTTTGTCACTTTTCTAGTCTCTTTTCTGGTGAATATGTATGCAGTTGTGAGGAACAGAGAGCAGCTCACGTGGCACTGTGTTTGAATGGGAAACTGCATTTTTAAATCAGGTTTGAAAAAATTATTTTCAAAGATCGGGCCCTTAGCAAAAACACTGGTGGTGTGGGGGTATAGAGAAAGTATAGGGGTTGGTGTATTTAACCCTTTACTTAGTTCTAGGTTGGGATATATGCCCCTTGACAGGTGAGAAATAGCCAGGAATCTGTTTATTTGTGTGATACAGAGACAGAATGGTCACATGACTTTGTTTCTCCCCATGAGTGTATGGACTGAGACTTTGCTTACAACAGGAACATGTCTCACGTTTTTGTATGCAGCAGGTGGTGTCAAAATGAGTGCGAATACCACAGATTAGTACTAAAAGTACTTAGCAGTTCCTGATGGCAAAAATCTCTGCCCAAAGGGAAAAATGCTATGTAGGAGCAGTGTCTGTCTCTCCTCCCTGGGGCTGGGAACTGTGAGCTGGGGTGAGTTCAGGCAGGGAGGGGAGCCATGTGAGAAGCTGGGGAAGCTCTTGTTGTTCACACAAGTGGTCTGGATGTCTCACTAGCAATATTTGCCCTTCACCGGACTCTCTCAGGAAGGCGGCTGAGTCTAGACATGTAACTGCAGCCCCTGGGGTTTCTCTTCTCAACAGACAAGGAGACCATGTCAGTGCAGTATTTATGTGCTGCCTGACATATATCTGTTCACTTTCCTATGTACTCCCATGCACGTATTCAGGTGGATCTCATCTGCTTCAAAACAATGTAGACAGAGGACCTCTCTGTGTAGCTGCTTCACCTAATATGGACTGTGTACTGTACAAGTGGTTTAGGTGAGAAAATGGGCACATAAAATTGTTAGCATATTGGTGTTGTTTAAGAAATGGTTTTTTTTCTCCTTAGGTGTTCATATAAATCACCCTGTGCCAGCAGATTTTGCATTGGCACGTGACTTCCATGAAAGATGGGCCTGAAGTTAGTTACAGGACAGAACTGATTCTATTATTTACTGCTTAAAAGCTCGGTGACATTAGGGATCAGTTCATATTTTGGTGAACTTACAAATATGTGATTATTTCCTGTATAGTGCAGAAAGGGTCTTACCCGAACAAAGTGGGACCTTGAACAGTTTGGGATTACATTCTATGGGAAAACACAAAACTTGTCATGATAGAGTCAATAAACCCTTAAATTGATCTATACTGGTATTTTCCCAGGCTGCATCCTCTTTTGCCATTCCCTACGTGGGAAGGGAGTAGTTTTTTGAAAATGTTTCTGCTGATATCAGCTTTGGTGTTCCTACACACAGACCAAATCCAAATGTTCTGGGCTTGAGTTACAGCCCAGCACTTCTAAGTCCTGGTCCATATGAGGCTCAGATCTCTTATAAATGATTTGGTGTGCGTTCGGACCTCCTTCTCAATTTTACCTCGGCCTTGCAAAGAGAGTCAGACATAGCTAACCATGGTGATTTCTGTTCCATGAGGTGTACCCAGGTTATAGCTGTTTTATTTAGCACAGTGGTCTTATGTTGCAGTCATGTCCTATTTGCAATTTCCAGGAAACATTTTGTGTCTGTGCTGCTTGCACTAGAAAAACTATGCTAGCCACATTTTTTACCTTTCATCCTGAGAAGGGACCTCTTTGTTTTTTTAATAACATTTTTGTATTGCTTTTAAAATATATTTCCATGGAAAACAAATTTCAGTCTGTATTGTCATTTCTATGATCAAAACCATTGACACAGAAGAACTGCAGTTTTATCGTTCCTTTCAGATCAGGGATGCTGATGCTTTTAAGCAGAGAAAGTGAGAGAAGCTTCAGAAGTGAACTACAACTTAGAAATGCATGTGAATTTGAATAGATGTACAATGCTTCTCTTAAAACAATGCAGAAGTGAAGTCTACAAAGCTTGAAATTGGAAGATGTCTGAGACAACAAATGGAGCTATTGGGCTGTATAGTAAATGATTGTCTGCACAGCCCAGTGAACTGAGGGGAATTGCAGGAATGAAAAAATATATGCAGCTGAGTTCCCAGGCTTTTTTCTTCATTGTGAGTGCTTCTCAAGAAGCCTTACTGGTGGGCTAAAATAATTTAAGTCTTTTTGGATCTTCCTTAGCGACCCAGTTGTGTGCTGTAGAAGCTGTGAGCACCTTCACTTCTCTTTCTCACTTGTGCAGCCATTCGCAGCGTCCTGCAGACTGCTGGGACGTGCTGGCCTCGCTGGTGAAGTGGTGTGGGGCAGCTACTCTGTCAGAGTTAACTGGCAGCTGAAAGGCAGTCTGGTGGAATTGAGGCACACTTTGATTGCCTTTAATCCAAAAATATTTAAATCTATTTAATCTAAACAGACACAGAGAAAACTTGGAGCAACGCCTGCTACCTCTGTTTTATACAGTGTTTGAGTTGTATCTGTGAGAAAGGGAGGTATGTATTTTGCATGTAGCTAAGGCGTTTCATTCCCTTGCACCTCATCTTCCAGAGATGCTCCAGGAATAATCAGAATTACTGCCCTTTGGCATTTACCTTCTTTGGACCACCAATAACTAACCTGTGAGCAAGAGCTGTGGTGTGTTACAGCCTTAGGGGTGAGTGGCTATTGCTTTATTTCCCATACATGTGAGCTATGAGATAACTGTGAATCCCCTAGGGATTTGGATTTACTATTGACATGCAGACAAATCCCTAAGCCTGACTGTAAAACTGCTCAAGGCTGGAGATGGACTGAAGCGGCAGTATTTAGTCACACTACTTCTGGTTCCTCTGCCAAAGCTGTTTGTTTATTTTATGATCTGATTGACATAATGTATCTGCATTTGCTTCACACACACCCCTCCACCCCCCCAGCATTCTTAGTCTAGAAGAAACAAAATTGCATTTGTCTGTGGGTGATGTTCTTGGTCTAATAGCTGATTAAAGAGTAAGACTGCAGGCAAGTGATCAGTTTTTGGTCTGGAGGCATATTATCGGGGATTCATGTGGAGCTAAAACGGTTGTTGCTAAATGCACTCTTGGAAATTGTTTGGAAACAGGAAATAAACTATGGGGTGCTGAAACTCATCTCTAGGCTATTTAAAATGAGAACTAATTGCAGAGTTGCAAAAGGATCACTTGTAGTGAATGGATGGACTATAAAATGGGGTTGCAATTCTGCTTTTCTCCATCTGCATTACTTGGCAGTTAACTCAGGCAAGGATGGACTGTGCATTAGTTAATACCCATTTGGAGAGAGATTTAGTAGTCACTGTAGATAATTCTGTGAATATTACTGCTTATTGCTCAAAGAAGCAAATAGAAGTCAGAGCAGAGAAGGCAAATAGACGAATAGTAATTTGAGCACTGAAATGGAAGAGTTCATGGATGAGAAGATTTGATAAAGAGTTTTTTGAGTGACATGAGGAGCAAGCAGAAGGCAGGTAGGGAACGCTAATTTATTCTTTCCTATGATGTAAGAGCCAGAGAGCACCAAATGAACTTGCGAATGGGTTTAAAAGAATGGGAATTATTTTGGCTCACAATTTAACATTATCATAGAATCAGAATGGTTTGGGTTGGAAGGGACCTTAAAGACCATCTAGTTCCAACCCCCCTGCCATGGGCAGGGACACCTTGCACTAGACCCGGTTGCTCACAGAACACTTCCAGGGATGGGGCATCCACAGCTGCTCTGGGCAACCTGTGCCAGTGCCTCACCACCCTCTCTGGGAAGGACTTCTTCCTGATATCTAATTTAAACCCGTTATCCCTTGTCCTGTCACTACAGGCCCTTGTAAGTAGTCCCTTCCCAGCACCCTTGTAGCCCCCTTCAGGTACTCGAAGGCTGCAATGAGGTCTCCCTGGAGCCTTCTCTTCTCCAGGCTGAACAAGCCCAGTTCTCGCAGCCTTTCGTCATAGCAGAGGTGCTCCAGCCCTCTGATCATCTTCGTGTCCTCCTCTGGACTCGCTCCAACTGGTCAATATCCTTCTGATGTTGAGGGCTCCACAGCTGGAATGTGGTGCATCTCATTGCCACACAGTGTCATGGAGACAAACATACCTGTATTAAACAAACAAACAACTAAATAAATGAGCACTAAAATTCTGTTGGTGAGCATGAAGTGGGAGGATTTGATGCAGCTCGTATCAAGAAGATCAAAGCTTTGCTTTGCTAAAGGGAAGATGGAGATGTGGAAGGCAATATGTTCTTGGGCTCGCTGTGTTCTTGGGCTCGGTTTATAAGCATCTGCAATCAAATGGTTGTGGGCAAAAGCTGCTGGCTTAGGTAAGCACTTGGTCTGTCTCAGTAAGATCGTTCTTTTAATCTGAGGGTCTGTCTACAACAGAGATGAGCTTACTGTACCCTTAACCTTGAGCTAGTACAGGCTGTGAGCCCCATCCTGAAAACCTGCTCACCCTATTCACGTGATGCTGAGACTGATCCAAAAAAACTTAGGAGCAGGATTGCTGGATCCTGTTGGCTCAGAGTGGCTTAGCGAGCTGAGTGGGCTGGCATCCATCCACACAAGGTGGTACAGAGATGGAGGTGCTTGCTGTTGCAGAGGCATCAGGACCATGTGTGAATTTTGAGCTAAGATGGAGACCGCCCTTGGGACACTCTCCGGGCATTTTCTGACTAGCCAGCTTAGTTGATAGGTTGCTTGGAAGAACTTAATTATTTTTCTCTCCATAAAATATTATGTAGAGAGCCCATATCTCTTAATGTGGGTCTAGTTTTATAAAAATGCATATGCATTACAAAACTCTGCATCAAAACACGTGAATCTCCTTCTGCCTCAAGCTTTTGTTCTGGAGACTTTTTTAATGGATGGCTCCTGCTATGTTTTAGCATTTCAATTTGTGCTGAAAGCTGAAATTTTAGCTGTGCTTGTGTGTGTTTTAATGGTCTAAAATCAGTTAGAAACTGCAGACACAGTTCACTAAGCTTGGAATAATCCATGTTACCCACATATGTCTAGTTTTGCTGTTGAAGGCAATAAGCCCATGCTCAAAAAATCCCTCAAACTTCATAAAGATCAGTCTGAAAGAAGGAATTTTGAGCTGCGAGGCAGGGAAGTGGTTACATCTGTCAGTTGTGTTTGCAAAGCAAGAGAAGTGGAATTGAAGCTAGGGTTTTGTGTGTGTCGTCATTCCCCACCCTACCCTTTTCTGATGCTCGAGTCTCTCTAGTCTTCGGTGCAGAGCTGTACAGAATGATGAAGTTCACTGCACACTGATGTTGCTCTGTTATGCTGTTGCAGTTTATACCAGCTGAAAAACTGATTTGTGAGGAGTTCAACATTTGCTTTTTAGTCAAAGTTGTAGTGAAGGTTTTTTGTAAGGCAGCACTATTGACTTGAGTGAGCTCAACTTGTATCTGCTTGTCCTTCAGCATGTGGCATCCTAGAGATCCATGCCAAAAAGATATTTTCTACAGAAGCTGGCACATAGTTTCCAGAAAAAACAGTGAAAAGTTCTTTCCAGTTCCTGTGTATGTGTACACAGTGCCCTCCACCAGTCCTCTGAGGTTTGGCTGTTACATTAAGGAAGAGTAATGTGGTTTAAAGAAAGAAAACATTGGCTTGTTGTAAACATCATCTTGCTGAAGTTTCCAGTTCAGAAGTATTTTTGGTTTTTTCCTTCTTTTGAGCCTCTTCCTTGACTGGCTGTAGCGTGGGTTGAGGGAAAGTCAAGATGGTTCTCTCAATCCTATGACAAGATATAGAAGGCTCCCGTGAGGAAACCTGAAGTTTTGAGAGCATTAGGTCGTTATTTTAGATGCTTTAGTCTATATACCTCTGATCGCAAAGATCCTACTGTTTTGCAAACTAGAAAGGAAAATGTTTTGCATTGCACATGCAAAGCAGTTTGTGGGGAGGGGAAAAACCTAAACAACCCCTCCTAAACAGGAGGGGGAACCAAACCCAAAAAATCCCATCCCCTAAAACTCAAAATGCAGGGAAAACAGGCCTTACAAGGAGGAATGTGTGAGGGGGAAGTAAACAAGGTATTTGAAGAGCAGAATTCATTCTTGGCTGTGTATCGAAACTGAGGTGCATGGGATCAGATTATACTGTCTGGGATTCATTGTTCATTTCAGGGTGGTGTTCTGCGCCCTTGTGCTGGTCTTTTGAGGGTTATCATTGGCCATGGAAAACAACCTTTCCTGGCACTTGGATGCTGGGGGAAGGCTGTCATCCCCACTCCTTGTGGGGTCCAGGACTGATATTTTAATCTGGAACAAGTAGTTTATCACCCTCTGCGCAGACAAGGATGGTCAGGCTTTTGAGAATGTCCCCCCTGAGCTTGGTAACTCCTCGATATGAGCCTGTAGAGGCGTGAGTAACGCGTGGTATGGAAATAGCACCAGCCTCCACTGACCCAATGCTCCTTTGAGCGGGGTCTCTCCTGTTCCAAGAGCAGCTGAGGAATGGTGTGGATGGCACCCGCTTAGTATAACAGGTCTTAACACATCTGTGGATGCAACTGCTGTCCAAAGGAGTAGCCAGTGTAGTGTCCTTTGCCTGCACTCATGTATCTTGTACATCTGCTTGGCATCTCTCCGCTCCCTGCTCTAGCAGCAAGGGTTAGGGAATTAATAGTGCATTGCTTTAGCTAGCTGGAGGGACGTTTTCCTCCCAGCTGCCTCAGCCTAGAAAAAGAATCTGTAGGATCTGTGGGTCTTGTTAAATATCACTCATCTAATATAGAAGAAAATTAAGTTTTGGGGGAGTTTAATTATTTTCTTCTCAGTGGGGGTGCCAGTTGAGTGGGATTTGTTAGTCATTGGTGTAACACAAGTAACAAATATTCTTATATGCCTGAAATGAGCAACCTGGAAAAAACACATGAAAGATTGATTGCATGGGGTTCCCTCTTTTCTGCTTAAGGTCTGTAAGTTCACACAGGGACCTGCCTTTCAGGCTGCTCATTTTAAGAGCCCTTCTGAGGTGTACCCAGTGCATAAAGCAGCCTCCCAGCGCATTATGTATCATAAGGTAATGCGTCAAGCTGGGAGAAAATAGATACTTTGACAGAAAGTTCTGTACTTAAAAAAGCAATATACCTCTTCATTTCCAGTCTTCTTGGTTAAGTATTTTTAAAAAATATTTTTACATAAAAGCAATTTATTGCTAACTGTACCAGCAAAAGTAGGAAATGTAATCAATGTTTTGAATTTGAAAGGTCTGGGAGGGATGAAAGGTAGTACAAGCAGTGTGGTTTGTTAACGATGGCTGCAAGTGATAGGCATGTGGTTTGGTAGCTATAACCTGGTTAATCTATTTTTGTTAAGAAGTGATCAGTTCCCCTTTTTCCACCCTTGTTTATACTTCTGCTCCCTGTTTCCCCAGCTTTGACTCTTGGCCTAGATGACAACTAGGTAAGGAGAACAAAAGCTATGCTTACCTACTTTTCCATAAGTAACTCAAGAGAAGTAGGCCTTCAGAGGGGATTTAGAAAGGAAGAGGATAATGATTTAAACTTGTGCGGGAAGTAAGCTAAGGGGATACAGAATCTAATCTCTGTGGTAGATAACAATGAGAGTAAAGTAATGAAAATAAGGGAAATATTCCAGTGTCTCATGTTTTTTGGAAGGAATGATAGTAGAGGCCTGTAAGGAAACTAAATCATGCATTATAAAGCACTATTGACATGGAAAAAGGCAATGCATAGAAGACAGATCCTATTGTTAACTGCATTTACTTTGGATTTGAATAAGCTTGACAGGCTGGATATTCCATGTGTGTCTCTAAATACAAAAAACCTTTTTTTGGGGAAAGATAATTCATACCTCTTACATGATATCTGTATTTGGTTCTCTTTACTGTGTGATAAAATCGTTAGAGCTCAAAGTGCTTAAGCTGAAAATAAAAGCTTTCTTTTTATCCCAGGTCTCTACAGTAAGAATTTCTTCCCACTTCTCTACCAAGCCTATATGGAATTAACTTCATTTGAAACAGCCGAAGGGGACCAGCTAGGATTCCAACAGATCTTACATGTCAAAGCAGCTTTTATGTTTTCTCTCTTGTTAACATTGCCATTGCAAATACTTGTGTTCTTTGCCCTTCTCTTGTAAATGGAATAGGAGATACTTTATATTAGGGAGGTTTTGATTATTTTTTTTTTCTGGAAGCTCCAAAGAAAAGTACAGATGATTAAGAAGACAAATTGTTTGGTGAAGTAAGGTCAAGCTGAGAGGGGAGGTTTTTTAGCACTTAACCTTCTAAGACATGTTTAAACTCACAGTATTAATATGGACACTAATATTTCTACTGACATAACTTTTCTTACTGTAGTTTTAGCTGACCAGTATCAGGCTTCTATGAAATGCTTTATGAAATCCAAAGCCAGGGCTTCACACAGCAGGTGCATTCTTCTGTGACTTCTAGATGGATAGAGCTTTCCCAGGTGGACCCAGGTAACAGCTTTTAAAAAAACAAGCCAACGAACCAACCAACCAAAAAAAAAACCAACAAACAAAAAACCACCTCACAAAAAAACCCAAACAAAAAGGACCCCCCAAACCAACAAACAACAAAACTCCCTAGGTGACTTAAGAAGTATCACTTTGTTAAAACCTGGTCTCCCTGTGCCCTGTCGTGGTGTGGATGAAGAGCTGGCATCTCCCTAGAACACTCTGCATCAGTTTGTGGAGGTTCTGGGAGCTGCTAGGAGCCATCCTGGTTTTTCCCCAGAGTAGGATCTTCAGGATGTGGACATAGAGTGCTGTGAGATCAGACTGCTGTCTGGACACTGCCAGGTTTGAGCCAGTGGCATAGCCTGTTGTCCTCTCCCACCCCGTGTGTCCCTGTGACTCCCTTTGTCTTGTGTTCTCTTTGACTCTTACCTCTGTCTCAATCTGAAGGTCTAACTCTAGTCTTGACTGCCAAATCATGGTGACTGCACTAAATTCCTATGGTTATTTTTTTTTAAGTCATTATGCATTTTTTTAAAACTGTACTGCACACCTCTGTCAGAATAATGCCTTTTATTTTAAAATGAGCTAAATTGTTCACCAGGTCTCTACTTGAGTAGAACCACACTTGCCTCACTGAAACCAACTGGTAGTAGATTAAGTTTTGCTGGAAAGTATTTTGTAACATTGACTACCAGATTCATTTGTATATTGAGTTCAACTGTTAGCATGAGTTGTCAGTGATAGGCAGAGGCCATATAAATAAATATAACTGAGGGCAATAACCCAAAATCAGTTAACAGAAGCAGGTTGAATTAATGCTGAAAGAAAGAGAATCTCAGAGCAATGACATAAGCTGGCTAGCAGATGGAACCAGTGTGGGAATTTTCTAGTTGTGCTGGGTTTTTTCTATCTGTAACAGAGCTGTCCCAAAGAATCAGATCCACTATTGCTGCTGCTTTGTGTTCCTCTGAAGCAGTCTACAGGGACCAGCAATGGAGGTATGTTTCTGGGGAGACCCAGCCAAACTGCAGCATCAGAACTGATGCCCCAAGATGAATTGGTAGCTCCTGCAGCAAAGGAAAAAAACCACATTTTTCTTAAGATCATCTCAGACAAAAGTGACTTGCAGCACAGAGAAGCTCTTCTTGCTGAACATACTTTGTCATTCCTTAGTCTGTTGCTCATCGTATTTGTTGTTTTAATATGGAGGGTTGATTAGCTTTGGCAACAAAGCTGTGAACTTTTAGCTTCATGCTGCATACTATGAGATATGGAAAAACTAGTTGGGAATGTTCTGAGCAAAATATGTGCTATTAATTGATTTAGAACAGGCTGTGATGATCTATTAAGACGGAGTCTTGGCTGGGCTATTGCACATATTGCTGTGTGTATGTGTTCAGGTTATATGATGATTGCCATAAAGTGTGTGTTGGAAGAAAGAAATGGGTACATGATAAACCTAAAGCCCTAGTGGTGTATCTATTTTGGTAATTTGGTTTGAACAGCTGCTGAATTCCACAGAGTGGTTTTGGCAGCATTATGGGTGGAATTAAGACAGGCTTCAAAGTACAGGGAGGAGGGAGAACAGGCAGACACCCATATTGTCTAGATAAAAAGCACATCCATCTATGATAATATGTAAAGTGATTGTGCTAGCAAGATGTGTGTTGTTTCTCTTCCCCTTTCCCAGTACTTTTTGCTCTGCTTTGTTCCTAGGACTGACCTTAACTGATGCTCTGTTTTGATGTGGTCCACAGCTCAGTTTGCCCAAAGGAGAGACTGCTAGCTAATCCCAGTTGAATCAGCAAGATGGGTGGTTGATTGAAGTACTGTACCCCAAAGCATGGTGGGAGGATAGGGTGTCATTTAGATGGGGATGAGACATGCTAGTGAGGAAGATTGGTCAGAAAGATAAGACAAGAGTGGGGGCAGAAATGTAGCTATTCCTGGGATGTGCTGGTGTTCCATTTCTTGATATCTATTTTCTATTCCCCCTGCTCCTCCGCACACATTCAGTGCACAGGCAGAGGAGGTGAAAATTACAAAACTTGCTATATAATCATTGTTCACTTGTTATTCAATAATGCTTAATATTAAATGGCTGGAAGAATTGCAAACTTTTCTATAGGCAATCCAAATGTAAAATGTCACCTTCCTCCTTTCTTTCTTCTGGACATGGATACAGTACAGTCAGCCCCTGGAGTCCTTGAGTCACTGCACTGGCTTTGAGGTGGAATATTTTAAACTAAAAACATATCTCTGCAAGAGGAGGAAACAATGCATATCAATAGCTCCTGAACTGCCCGCATAGTGCTTCAAGTGGCAAAACACAGACTCTCAGAATCCAATTATTCATTATCACGTGTTTTATTGGCAGGCAGGTGTTATGGGAGGAAGGTGAAGAACTTGTCTGAACTGGAGTGTGGCCCGTGAGCTGTGTTAGGTGACTGCAGTCAATTTAAGTCCCTTAAAAGTAGACAGTTGAGATTTTTCCCTTTTTCTTCCTCCACCCCCTCACTGATGCTGCAACAACCCTTTGACAGCTTGTTGTTGGAACCTATTCCCTTAGTGACTGACTTCTCTGGATTCCCTTCTTCTGAGTTATTGTAAGTTGCTTGTGAGTCTTAGTGCACTGGCTACAATCATCTCTTAAAGGCTATTTTTGCAACATTTAATATTCACACTGTATTTATGACTTTTCTCAATCCTTCACTTGTAGAAATGGGTCTGTTTTTATAATTCCATTTCAGGGTATTTCTAAGCGTGAGGATAAAAGTGCTTTGGATTTGGGCAGTCTGGCCAGGAGCAGTACTCCAGGTGACTACTGTCCTTGCTGTACTGCAAGGGTGCCGGTCGATGGTTGCACCTGCAAGGAAGTGGTTCGGCAGGGTGCAGCCATTGGATTTGGTGAGCACGATGCAGAATTACAGCCTCAAGTGTTTGTTTACATACTGGACATGCATTCACACCCCATGGAAAAATAGCACTATCAGGACCGCAAAATCAAACATACAAAAGTTGGGAAATGCCAGGACGTTAATTTTCCCACCCGTTTGCACATATGCATTATGATTCAGTCTTTAATTACACAGTTGCACACTGTTTTTGCACAGAATTCCTGCTTCCCTCTGTGCATAGGATGTCCACTGCTCTTTGAATGAGAAGCTATTCAATATTTTGTTTTCTCCTTATTGTTTCTCAACACATAGTTCAGGCTATGTGATGAGGGAGGAATTACTGATGGACTTTTTTGGGTAGTGTTTTTTTTCTTTTTCTTCCTGGCCTTCATCACAGCACAAGTGGCCAGTGTTTCATGAACACGCTTTGCAGAGGTCCTGTCTGATCCTGGATGCTGTACTGGCCCCATTCATGAACAGGGAATACAAGAACACTGAGTGTCTGCCTTGGTCAAACAGCCTCAGTAAGTGTTTCTGATTTTTATTATCTCTCTTAGCTATAATCCTCATTACCAGTATCCCACATTAAATTCCAGTCCTAGGTTTTTCTTCCCTTTCTGCCTGGCTTCAGTTCTTGGTATTCCCAGTCTGTTCTCCTGTGTGAGCTGGTATCTCATCATGTCTTCATAACAGGTCGTTGTCTTTTGTGCTGTCCGGATGTGACTAGGATTACAGGGAAGCAGAGCAGAGATGAGCTTTTTATTTTCATTTCATCGGGACCTGGATTTAGCAGCCTAGACTGGAAGCTGTAGGAAAAGGCCTGTTTTTACCTCAGTGTAGGTCTTCGGGCAGTTCTGCTATTTAATTCAGAGCAAACCCTACAAAGTATGTGTGACACAAGAGATTTGAAAGGTTTGCCCTTGGGCGAGTTCAAGTGGATTTTTCAGGACAACAAAAGGTAGTTGTCTGTCACAGTCCCCTGTCCTCTGACAAATTTAAGTTCCTACTGCAAAAAATAGATCAAAGAAAAGGTTCCTGAATGTTTTAAATGCTAAATAAACAGTTTGCTGAATTTTTTTTTTTTTGTTACAACTACAGTATTTTTAGTAAAACTGAAAAAAACTCATCCTGAGACAGTTGGCCCATCATAGAAAAATTCAGCCTGTGTGTTTAAAGGATAGTGCAATTAAATACACAATTAAAAACAGGGCCTTATACTGGGAAGTTTTTTCTGGCTTTATGAATAAGTGAGTTTGCTATAGCAAATGCTGTAGTTTTTCTCAGTATGACTTGTTTGAGTCTTGATTTTATTTTATCCTTCTTTCATTGCAGTAGTGTCATTGAAGTTAAATATTTTAATTTTTTTTTTTCCAGTCATTTTATAATGGTGGCACAGATAGCCACAACCGGAAGAGGTCACTTTTGGATCTGCCCAATGCTGCAGTATCCTGTAGTATTTCTGTTCCTCATTACCACTCCTGCTTTCCCGGAAGATGCACGTGAGCGAGCTTGGGCAGTGGAGGAAGGTGCTTTCTGCACCCTTTTGAGAGAGTTGCCTTCACAGCAAGGATTTGCCTCTTTGGGGAATAAATGGAGTGCCCATTTCTGCTGGCCCTGCTGAGATTACTCAGCAGCTAGATGCAGCGTGGGTGGTGTGTGTGTGCCACACGGCACTGCGCAACGCAGAGACAGGAGCAGCTGCTACAGGGTGCAACACACCTGTGTCACCACAGACCATCTCTGGGCTTCTGGGCAGGGCGACTTATGCCAGCTGGAGTGTTATGCGAACACATCTGTACGTCCTCCGGTGCTGGAGCAAGCCCTGGCATCCTGTTAGGGAACCCCATGCTGCAGTGTAGGCTTAGGCTGAACTTGAGAGGTGTTCATCCAGTGGCTTTCAAAGTCAGTTAGCTGAACTAAATTTGGATACAGAGAAGAGCAACTTACCTTGAAAAATGTCTTTAATGCTTTGCTATTTGGACTCTTGCTTTAGTAGCTTAAATCCTGATTTCCAAACACAATTGACAAGAATATAATTAGCAGCTTGTTCTTTTTATTACTTTACCCCTCAGCATCTGTAACTGTGCTGATTACCATAATGTACTGCATGTTTTTAATTTTTACTCCAAAGACTGTGTATTATTGGACTACAGCTCATTTTGCTTTTACTTGTTGTTTTTTAAAGAAAGTATTTTACTTTAGGTTTTGTTACCTATATGTGGTTTTAAAATCCTCTCTGGAGATATCCTCTACTGGAATAAGAGTCCCAAGCCTCCACTAAAATTAATGCCTAGAGAACTACAGGGGAGAGAAAAATTGAAGATCAGGGAATGCAAGGTGTTTTTTTAACACCCACTCTCTATCTCTCTTCACATTATGATTGGTCTTGCATGCTTCAGTGAAATTTCTGTTTGTTCCCTTTATGTACTTCTTAGAGAAGACACAAACACCGTCCATCAGCTTGCTTCAAGTTGGTAGGTTGGCATGGCACTTTGTTACCAATAAGCAGTAATAGATGTGGAAAAGAACGTGTGAGTTTTCTGGCTTCAGGTAATGGTCTGAGAAACCAGTTTTTATTTCCTTCACTGCTCCTGAGTTTTTGTAGGGTGTTGAACAAGTCAGTATAATCTTGTTTATATTTTAAATTCTGAAAGTCAAAACATTATTGTTTCTCTATCATGGTGGCACTATAAGAAAAATCAATAAATGCTGGAGGATGCTGAAATACTAAATGCGGCAAAAGTCAAGTAAGTTGACTGTTACATTCAGCTGGTTACATTTTAATTGATTTACAGGTATATTAGTGTCGCAGGCAATCCCAGTATAAAATATATTGACATGTAGATACAGCACCATGATTCATACATTTACTGTAATCAATATCACAGATTGTGTTTAGTGTTTACATTTTGTATCTTTGAGTTTACCCAAAACATGAAGTTATTGCTAGTCCTGGTTTTTATGTAAAGCTGAGTTTTGTAGTCTGAGTTGGCAAAGTATTGCTGATTTTGATTAGCATGGTCTAAATCAAAACAAATCAACTGCTCCTTTATTATTTTTATTTTGCTTATTAAGTACTCAATATCATCTGTAGAGTCTTATTTTAATGTCATATATTCTACTGTCATTGTGACTAGCCTACAAGCTGATCACTTGCGTGATGGTCAATCCAGAATCAGTTTAGTGGTTGGACCACTGTGGAGGTTTTTGACTTGACCATATTTCAAATAAAAAGAATGAATACACCTTAGCTATAAAATGAGTCACCCAAATTTACTTTTCTGCCAGAACATTTTTGTTGAAGGTACTACTGAGTTCATATATAATGCATATTACTCTGCAAATCATTCTTTTTCTCTAAATTCTAGCTCCTTGTAATTTTTCAGAATATGTATATTAATGGCATGTTTTATGCTTCCAGATAAATGCGTAGAATCACTGCAACATGTGGGGAATTGTTTGAGATGTCTCTCTTGCGTATATTTTCTGTTTCTGGCTCACAGTGAAATTGCCAAGAGTTTCATGTTCAAACAAACCTAAAAAGCTCTTGAATGTTTGCTAGTCTTATTCTAATCTATGTGAAAGAATCACCTTTGGCATTCCTTTTACCCTCTGGTGTTCTGAGCTCTTCTGGAGTGGGGCCCACACTTTTTTACAGAATTGGTAAAAAATTCCAAACTTCTAGATCTACTGTCCCAGACCTTCAGTGTTTGAATTCATGGGTTGTCATGGTGCTAAGGACTCCAGGCTGCTCCACTTTGAGGATTAATTTGGAGCCACTCTTTTATGGCTCTAAATTTGAGAGGAGGAAGGGAACTTTTTTGGTTCTTCATGCAGCCTCTCTATGGCTTGCATGCCTAGATGAGCATGCTAATAAATAAGGTCTGATTTTTCTTTTCTACAGTGTGACTTCTCTTTGGCAAGCCTGCTTACAGACCCACTCTCAATTTCACTTTATTGGTATTAATTCTGTGTTTAAAAAAAAAAATCAAAATTCTTCAGCAACAGTTCCAAGAGGTTGGTCCCAATGACACTTCAGGAGGGTTTTGAAGAATGTTTTGAACAGCATTGAACAGGACGGTCCACTTGTCCTACATAGTGCTTTTGTTCTCCCTTGGATCCCGTGGCACACAAGGATTTGTCTGGTTGGTGGATAGGGGATTGTTTCCTTGGCCCTTTAGCACCCGTGTGGTGTGTGATGTTTCTTTTGCCCAGGTCCTCCCCTTTGGATGGAGGCCATGCAAACTGGTCTTGCACATCCTTTGTTTGAATTCTTTTAAATGCTCTAGCTCTGTCTGGTGAAAAATGACGATGTTCCATTTAGGACAAATGGAGAGCTATGATGCTTTGGCACGAATGAACAAAGAAAGGAATATGACTTAAGTTTTATCTGCCAGGTTGAAAATTGTCTCGGCACAGCTCAAAGGCAGTACTACCTAGTGGCTGGGGGTGCAAAAAGACTCTTGGGGATACCTAGCTTCTCTTGTCTTGGCAATGGCAAAGACTGAGCCTGGACAAGCCATTTCATGCCTCTGCTTCCTTTCCACTCGCTGTTAGAGCAACAGCTCTGAACAGCAAGGTCTTTCATTTCAGTATACCTTCCCAGCTCAGTAAAACCTTGCCTTTTGGTTTCAGCTCCTGCTGTAATGATGATAACTGCAAACACAGCAATCTAGAGTGATCCTTTCCAGTCCCCAGCATTTACCCATGGGTGGCAGGGCTAGATAAAACTGAGATACAGCCACATTGCGAGGGGGCTGGAGTGTGGCAACACATTTATAGTGTTGCTTTTATTAAAGCTGCCCTTTCTTTCTCCTCCTCCTCTTCCTCCCTCAGATGATGATGACATTGTTTTGTTTGTTTTACTTCTGAAGTTAGCAAACTTAGTTAGCAGGCCAGATTAAAAATAAAGCAGCAACCCTCCTCTGTTCTGAAACTGTGAGAGCTCTTTCAGCTGAAGCGTTGTGATCGTAGAAGGGATATAAAGTCATACCCCTAACTGGGGAGGTTTTGCTCCAGATTGACACGCTGTTGAGTAGCTGGTAATTTCTGCCCTCTTTATCTCTTTTGTGTGACTTCAGGCACCTGATCATTAATGTCATCTAGGTTAAGGAGTGAGGTCCCCATTTCTATGGAAACATGGGAAAATGGCTTTGGAATCTTAAAGGCCCTTTATTTATTGGGTAATGTTTTCTCTCCTGTTTAAGCAATTAAAACCAAGAAGCCTACAGTGCTGAAATACTTTAAGAGATACTGTGTTAAATGAAGTTGATTGTTATAAAAATAGATGACTGAACTTTGCTCTGTGATATATCAGCTGGTGAAAATCAGTCTAGCCATGCTGAAGCTAGCGGAACTAGACCAGTTTCCAACAGCAGCCAGGCACTTGTCCCAGATGTCTTGCCTGTGGGTTAGATTCCCAAGGGGAGCGATGGGGCTCTCATCACCTGAGAGTCATAGCTTGGCAAGGTGCATCCCTGAAGAGGTATTGAAAGTACTAGTTCTACTTCAAATGAACAAGGTCATGTAAAACCCTTTTCTAATTCATTATTTTGATTATGGATATCCTGATGCAAGATTTATTTATGTCTAAACGACTTAATTATTTTGCCTTGTTTAGTAACTGAGCAGATATTTTATTCTTTAGGTCAATATCGGTAGTCAATTAGTATGAGATGATATTATAAATATAATTCTAATGCTATCAGTGCTCACGCTTGATATATATTTAAAGTATTTGCAATATATTTACTGCAGAAGACGAATAGAATACTTGGTGCCATGAACATGGTGTGGAAACATGTAATACACAAAAGGCAAACTAAAGAATATGATTCAAAAAGCTCATCTAGAGACACAGGAAACTGCAGCTTTTAACACAGTTACTGAATATGTGGGGTAAAATACTGATTCTATCAATGTCGATGGTAATGTTCCTATTGTCTTAGGTGAAACCTGGTTCAACCAAACATTTTTAACATTATATATCCCCTTGCTTCCCCTTACAAGTCACCAAATTATTTCCCCTTACAAGTCAAATCCCTGTTCTGATTTTAAGAATGTTCCCTCTCTTTCTCTTTACCTGATTACAAGCCATTTGTTTGTTCTGAATCTGAACTTTGTACATTTCTGACACAACCTTCAGAAAACTCCTCAATTGTAAATATTAAACTCTGTTTGGAATAATGAGAATACATATATAAATGTCCCTTGCTAGCATGTCAAAGGAGCAGTGCAGATAATTAAGCCTAAATTGTGACAAGATACCTGCATGACATCACCTATAAAGAGTAAAATGAGAACAGAGAGGTTTCTTTGGATTCAGCAGTGGCTTTGATTTTTTTTTTTTTCTTTCCTCCCTTTGTTTTGATTCGTCTTCTTATATGAAGTCACTTCTTGACTAAGTCCCATTTTGCATCTCTGAACCTTGCTGGTGAAGGGAGGTAACATAACTTCACTTTGAGCTCCCTGAATGTAGGACATCACATATGGAGCTGAACCAAAGGTGGCAAGCATATTTGCATTTACTTCAGCGTCAGGCAGCTCTTAACAATTACAAGAAAATAGCGTTGTGTAGGTGTCTGGGGTGGAAATGTTCCATCTGGAGGGACTAGCACCAGACTTGCCACTTGGTCTTCAGTGCAACAGAGGAAATTCCTAATTGTGGGGATGGCAGGGTGAGGCTCATGTCACCTGCAACACACCCAACTTCTGGGCAACCTACTTTTTCTGCAAGTTTCTTGTTAGTCTGGTTGTTTTCTGTATAGACTCTGGCCTCATTTTCTTGAGAGTGTCTCCATGTCATGTGAAATTATGGGGAGAGATGAGGTTCTTGAGCTGTACAATTAAGGGGTGATTAGCTTACTAGGAAGCCTATCAGGTGGCTTTTGGAAGAAGGTAATGTTAGTGAGAAATTATGCATGTGTTGAATAAAAATTTCCTCCCTTCTGCCCATAGATTCTCCCTAGAAGTATTTATCAGAAAACAAGTGTTAGTGCTTTCTCTTCAACCTTGAATTTTGAGCCAGTGAAGATGGGCACACTAAAGTGAACATGATGCCAGAACAAGGTCTTGTACACATTAGAAGGTTAAGATACAGACCTAAATTTAGGATGCAGTCAATTGGATGATACCTGATGGCAAATCCTTTTATTTTGGGTTTAAAAAAAAAAAAATCCTAATCCTCAGCTATGACCAAAGCTGATTGAGATCCAGAGGTCTGTAGGAACAAGTTACAGCTGAGGAAGGTATCTCTTTTGATTCATAGCTACGTAATGCTGTCTTACTTCCTGCTTTATAATGCATTTTAAAAATCTACAATATAAGCAACTCTATAGAAATAAATTTTCACAATTTATAGTGTTGTAAAGATGTTTTTGTTACTGATGATCTTAAAATGAAGTGACAAATCAACCTATTTTAGTTAATGGTATATTTTGGCATTATAAATTAACTCATAAGGTAGAACAAATAGTTTCTCTCCAGTTTAAATAGCTCTTTGTTTTGCTGCTGCTGCTTCTGGAAAATCTGAAACATTTTATTGATGAGTTAATGAACTCTCATCTGCATATAGTACTTCAGTAACTCCAGCAGAGGTTTCTGGTGACATGCTAGACTACGAGAACAAAGCTCAAATTTATTGTGTTCCCCCAGATGGGATTACAGTCTTCATCAGTTAATGCAGCATTTCTCAACTTCGTAAATTTGAATCCTGACTTGTCAAGAAACTGAAGCTTACAGTATTGCTGCTATCAGCAATGTTGTTTCAAAAGCCTACCCAAAATGAGTAGTCACTCAAATAGGCTGCGTAGGTATTCATCCTCATCTCTTGTATGCTTTGATTAGCAATGCATTGTCAACAGCGTTGAAGTAATGCCATTGGCGTTTGAATCATGACCCTTTAATAACCAGAATTACTGCATCAGTTTCTCTGCAAATTCAGGCAGGTGTTGCTGCATTAGGGATGGGCTGGGGTTTCAGCATTGCTCTTTGCAACCTGGTGCTTTAAAAACCAAAGCAATCAGAAGAAAAACTAGGTGGAGGTTCTGGAAGACCTGTGAGAATCTTAGTATTCATTGCATGATAGATTGTGTGATTTCTATTATTGTACACTTTTTATTGTTACATTTTTCTTAAATATTTACTACTTCACTCGATTTGCATTCCACTGTGAATGGTTTCAGAGCACCTACAGCTTCTGTAGGCAATCTTTCAGCAATTTTTTTTAGGTTACTTTTAAGTCCGAGGGGCACAGGTTTGTCCTCAGTCACAATAAGGTGGTGTTAGCAGGAAGTAATTTCCGCGTTCTGATTTGCACTAGTAAGAGTAATGCAGCTTAAAAATTCATTAAAGTTGAAGCACAGCAATTTTCTTGGGTAAACCAGGTGTTTTGTGTTCTGTGCTTTTTTTTTTTGGTGTGGGTTATAATTTATTAGCTCCCACAGTATATGTTATTTCTTTTTGTAGTTCCCAAGACACATGGGAATTGATGAGTTTTTCCTTGTTCTTTTTTAATTTTCCCTGGAAATGCTTAATTTGTTTTTATTCTATCCTTGGTATTACTTTTAAGTTAATAATTTAGCATCTTACTATTAGTTAAGAACAACTAATTTGTGGGTAATGTGTCAAGTGAGACAAAGTGGTATTGCTTCATGGAAGCCCAGAGTTACTCCATAGTTGCCAGTTGAGGATCTGGGTCTTGTTCCTAGCAAGGCAGCTGCTGGTCTCCATGTGTTTGGGAGGCATGCCAATCCAGTTTAGGAAACAGAAAAGGTACTGAAGGAAATCTGAGGTGAAAGGATGTCAAGAGTTTTTAACCTTATTTTTTCATTTCTGTTGGTTTTGCTTTTCCACGTAAAAGATTTAGGTTTTTTTTTCCTCCTCTCCTCTTTTGCTCCCCAGCACTTTACCTCTGCAAGAGCTTTAGCGTGGTATTTGCTTTGCAGAAGTTACCTGCCTGTAATTGTGAGGATCCTACTGGGTAGTTGCAATTGCCTCCCTAGTGGATTTTTCACTGTAGAAACTTTCCTTATCCTTTCAGTATCGCTTCAAGGCTCGACAGCCTGAAAGCGGCTGCTGGGAGGTAGCATTGCCTGCGGAGTTGTCAAGATAACCTGCTGTGAGGGCAGCTGGCAAGGACGGGTCTTGTGGTCATATTAACTCTGCTGGTTAGGTACTCTTTTTTGCAAAATTTGGAAGCAGTGAATCTCTCTTACCTGTTGCTGGTGTAGGTGTGTCTGTTTGTGAACTCTGTTAGCTATACACAGCACCACACTGCCTGTAAGAGCTCTGCCCTGCAGCTCACCTGTCCCTGCAAGAAGCCTGGTTCCTCTGTGGGTACTTCCACTATTACCAGCAGCTACTGGTCATGCTCTCTGTAAGAGCAGCAAAAATCAATACTAAAAAGTACATTTTAACCCTGGGTAGCATGCTCCAGTTAAAATTTCTTTACCTTCTGCTTTGTTGCATTTGTTCGTGTTCTCTCCTACTGTGTTCCCTCTGTCCTGCTGTGGTAAGGAACAATGCTGGAATGGCTCAGTGCAGTAGCACGCTGGGGGTGTGTGCATGTAGTGGTCTTCACGTCCTCCTCGGTGACTCATAAGGTGCTGGTCAGGTCCCCAGGTAGGCAGGTTGGTGTGGTCGAGCTGGGCTGTTATCTCTGCTGGGGAGTATCGCTAGAAGGAGGGCAATGATACTATTTCAGTAGCACTGTGTTAAAAATATTTCTTTTCCCACCAATCTTCACTGTCCATTAATATTTTGTAAAGTATTTATTCAAGGGATATGGAGTTCTTGGGGGTGGGGGATTTCTCTCTTTAAAAAAGTAGAGGTAATGCAGAGACCAGCATAACACCTAGTGATTCAGTGGATTTTTGATTGCTGAGAAAGCGGCATAAGAAGTAATGATAAGTAACCTAGTCATCCTCTGCTTGGATGTTTTTCATATACATATCACAAACTTACCAGCTTAGATATTCTGAAATGGTTTGAGTTTCCATGCTAAGAAAAGGTCAGGTTTTCTCTCCTGAGTTACACACATGCAATGGTCTCACAGAGGGTGGCCTGGCCTGGCATCTTCTGTATCTGTCAGCAGCAACAAGCACTGGGATATTTTTATTCCTGTTTTTATAGCAACGGTCATTTTGTTGTCAAGGTGTGACTTCAACTATCAGACAGTTACTATCTAAAGAAATGTTTTTTCTCTGTGTGTGTCTTTTTGAATAGGTGATGCAACATTAAAATAAGTAGAACAAAAAATACAGTAAGCTTTCTTTCTGTACCGTACTGTGCTTTTGGTGTATCTGATGAAACAAGTTTTTAAGAAAAGTGCTACTCAGTTTTAATTCAGAGGAGTTGGATTGTTTTTTAATCACAGTATCTGGAGAGCATGGCAGTTCAAGGCATGATGAGCGGTCCACTGTCTCTTGCTGATTTTAATCTGGCAAGGGTTGGTTCTAGCTGAAAACACCATAATTTAGTGACTACTTAGTGATGTGGCACTGTAAAATGAGGCAACAGTCCCACACAGGTCAGATCTTAGGGGACATATTTTTTTCTTGTGTGCAGGAGGAAGATGGCACTTGGCTCCCTTGTTGAAAGATAAGGTCAAAGTTAGATGGAATTAGGTGATTTACCTACTTTCTCACCGCAAGTGTTACATCTGGGCAGAGGGTGAGGTGCTCCAGGGTAAAAATGGGCAGGATATTTGTTGATACCTTTTGCTCTCGTAATTTTCTGGTAAAGGATTTTAATCTCTCATGCTGCTGTCAGTTATCTTCACATCTTAATGCTCACTGATAAAGAAGCCTTGGAAGCTGGTTTTATTCTTTCATAATAAAACCAGTGCATAAGCAGATAACGTTTTTCTTCGGTCCCATGGTGGTCTTGTTCAGTGACATTATTTCAAATTAGTATTTCTCTCCAAATGACTCCAGCAAATAAATACGTACACCAACACAAGAACTAAGAGTGTGGTATTACAAATCCCTTTTGTACTCTCAAAATCTTTCAGATTAAAGTAATGTCTAAGTAGTGTGACATCATCTATCATGAGGTTAATGTCCATCTCTTTCAGCTCAAGATGGGCTGAAGTGGGAAGGCTGCTGTCATGTCATGGTGTCTGAGGATTTACCTGACCCTGAAGGAGCATTAGCAACTTACCATATCTTTTCCTGAAGCTTGACAACACTTCAAGCAGCACCCAGTATTATTGTAACCAAAAAGAAATAAGAGGAAAAATAAATCTCCTCCCTGCTGTTTGCTTGTTATGTGCATTTGACAGTGCTTTGTATTGTGGTTTGTTTCTTTTTTTTTTTTTCCCCAGCCTGCTTATATACAGCTGGTGAGTCAACAGGGAGGAAGAAAAACCCCATATGTAGATTTTAACAGAATTTAGATGAAAAAAAGAAACTGTTTCAAGGGCAGATCATGAGACAAATGAGCATTTTTGAAATTAATTCCAAAAGGGAAAAAAAAAAGACTCCAGTTACAGCATCTAATTAGATCCAGTAGAGCTGCTAATGAGTGCTGAAGATCCCCACTTTCTTCTCTGCCACAAAGGTCATTGCTTTAGCTGCTGTACCACCTGCACTTTTCTGTTTTGATGTTCCCCTGAAAGCCTTCCTATTCCAAGACCCAGACTTAGGCACGACCCTGTGATAGCTGTCCCCTGGGGTCAGGAGGGAGTGCCATAATCTCCCTCCTGACGGAAAGTGCTCTGGACCCTCCCTGCAGCCCGGTTTTAGTGGCTGCTGTGGGCTGAAGACATTGGGCCCTCAGCATGGTTCCAGTGAGATTTATAACAACGCAGGACACAAGCGATGTTGTCTTAATCTGATGTGAGACGTTCCTCCAGACAGAAGCGTTAAGGTTCAGTACAGAGAGGGGGATTTTTTTGAATGGTTACGACTAACTACAAAGTTGATTTATCAAGAATAAGCTTTGAACATAAGTATTTGGTAGACAATTCACGTTTTATTCAGGGCTAAATGAGTATGAATTCATGTTTTATAAACACAGTGGGTATTCTGAGGTTAATGCCTCTGACTCAAGCTCTGCGCTGTTTCTCTTCCAGTTCTGAAAGTTTATTTTAAGCTGTTTCTTAAGTTTTCTGCTTTCTGTGCATTGAAGAGGGGTATGTTGTCACATCAGGTGTATTTTTTTCCTCATTTCTGAATTGCCAGACAGTTGGTGACAGGGACTGGGGAAGGTGCTGATTTATTATGATTTATATTTTCTACTTGGATCCCTCATTCCTTGTCTAGTTTTTCGCCTGGTATCTATCCCTAACCCTCCAGTCTTTCATACTGAAAGTTGTTAAAAGTAATCAAAAACTTGTGATTGAACTTGAGCTTTGGATGGGGTCCTGTGGGAACAGGTTGCTACACACACTTTGCTGAGGAGGTGTGTTACTGGCTTTCTGTCTCCTTCATCTGCTACTGATTTATTGCAGTACATCCATCCTCTTTCTCCACCCTCTGCTTGTACCCTTTCAGTTGGTTTCAAACAGAGGAATTAAAAGTGGTGGACACATACCTGCTCCCCTGGGAGTCAATCTGGTGCATGCAAAACACTCCAGGGGAATTGGAAGGGACTGAGGAGTGGCACGGGGTGGACAAAGGTGCAGGTGGTTGGAGTACGTAGTGTTTCTCCAGCCTGGTAGGGGCCTGTTGTCCCAGGTGCTCAGGACAAGATTTCTGAGTGCAGCAGAAAAAGGCACTTGTTGAACTTGTGTCTGTATCTCATATGGACCTGGGGAAGGAAGGAAGATGGTGAGGGACAAAAACTTTGTCTTATTTCAGTTGCTGGGCTTCTCTCTTTAGAGAGAAAAAAGAATTTATTTGGCTAGTGAATGGTAATTTTAACTTTTATCTGCCTTTCTGATGTGTCACTCTAATGCAAAATAAATGTAGGCTGCTTTCTCCCCACCCCTCCACTATGCAACCAAAGCCTGAACTCCCTTCCCTGCTCTGCTATCTGCTTTTTGTAAAAAATTTTCTTCTTTTTGCAAAAATTCTTTTCTTTTGAATAAAAATTATGTTTGGAACTTGGGGGTCTAACTTGCTTTTCAGAAGAGAGGGTATTTTTCTGTTTTGTGTGCTTTCAAAATCTTTTCTAATAAATTGTTATTTGAGGTTGTTTTAAAAGCTCGTTGTTGTAGTGGATCACTCCTGGAGTCCTAGGTATTTATGCATCTGGGAGGAAGATATAAGAATCAAGTTATCAATATGTGTTAACAAAATTATTCTAGTATCAAACACAATATTCCTTTTTTCCTTTAATCCCCCCCTCTAAAAATCTCTTGAAGTATTTTTCACTTGACAGGTGAGTATGGATCTTCATTACCTTTTCAATTTTTGTTTGCACACTCAGAAATAGAAGACTTTTATTTTTAACACTTGTGGGACCCTTGTTTGCTAAATGGAAGCTTATAATAGGGAAAAATGTGTAGATGGACAGTGAGAATTTCTGACTATTTTTTTTCCATTTTCAAGGAAGAGAGTCTACACAAAGAAAAAGACACTTTACTCAGTGGCATGGAAATAGGTGGGGGAAAAAAAAGTAATATCCATATTTGAAACAACTCTCTGAAGCTTACAGTGCAAAACTACACGGCACATATTTGATTTGTAGAAAAGAAGATCAGAATACTTCATTATATAGATTGTGTGAGGCCATATAGTTCTTGAGTCATAATGACATTTCAGCTTGTGTAAACAGTTTATGCCAACGGAGGATCCTAGTCTGATAGAGAAATTACCTTAAATTAGGTTATTTTTGAAAGCAATGTGCTAGCATCTCGAGAGGCAAGAAAACATTTCCAAGACTAATGTTAAAAAAGAAAAATAGCACTTCTTTTGCTGTTCTAAACTGCTGAGGATTTAGTACTCCCTCACTCCTTCCTTCCCTGTCTTGTATTTTGTTTTTCCTTTACCTTCCAAATCAAATGAAAATTATTTGATGCCACCAAGAAGTACCCTGAAAACACCTTAATTTATGTATTCGCCTTTGGTTGGTGGAGTGATAACACAGAATATTTGTAAACCTTTTGAAAATCAGTATCTTCTCTCATATTTAAAAAAAAAATCATATGTAGTCATGTCCATACAATTTGCTGTAGTAATCTTTTTGTCTACACTTGAATTGAAGAACAGAGATTCTGCATATCCTATGATTTTTGTCTGGATCCAAATGTATTGTCATAAAAATCTCTCCCATTTGGTTTTCTTTGCTTTCTGAAATAGTAAAAACATATCAATGTTCTGTAATGTTGATGTCCAGTCTGTGATGCAGCTGGAAATCATTTATGCTCAGAGTTCCCTAGAGCATTTCTCATTGTTTACTTGGAAAGATGGTGATTAAATTTTATCATCCTAGTTACTCAATTGATTCCAGAATCTTTGAAATGTGGGCTTCCAACTCCCAATGCACATCTCTGTCCAACATCACTTAAAACACTTCTAGATAAGTCTTTCAGGTGCCTTCTATTCTGCAGAAGTATTGTATGAAAATCATAGATGTAAGTTCGACTTTATGGATGAAATAAGATAATCCTAATAATAAAATGTAAGGAAGATTATGCAGGGAAATGCATATTGGATGGAAATTACAAAATAGTTTTAATGAAAAGAAAGGTGGAGATTTGGCATAGCTTCTCAGTAGGAATGGGAGAGGGGGAACAACTCGGCTAGATTTGAGATGGGTCTTTAACTTTATGAATTTAAGCATATCATAAGTTTGTCTGAAACAGGGAAGGCTAGATTTCATGAATTAGAAGGTATTTTCCAGACCTGGAATTCATAGTTTTGAAGCTAAAAGCTAAAAATCCTAAACACTTTCTTCTAAAACAAATTGATTTTGACTGCAGCAAAAATAAAGCAGGATCATCCATTTCACAAGAATATTTGTATTTTTTCCTGCTTTTCTAGGCTCCTTTGGTAGTCTCTTTCTTGAAGTACACAGGGATTAAGGGCACTCTTCATCTTTATTGCATCACCAACTGTATCACTTTTTTCCTTTTGTCCTCACACAAATTAATGCTGACATTTCTGTTACTGCAAGGAGTCCTCCAAGGTTTGTCACTTCTTATGGTAAGAGTAATCTTTGCATCTCTACATATATTTTTCTCAGAAATAGCATATTTAAACAAAAGTTTGGGAGGGACCCCACTGATCCTAAAATCTACTTGCCTTTGGAAAGAAATCTAGAGAATAAATAGAGTGGAGGGAAAACAAAAAACAAAACTCAAACTTAATGGAGCAGAAGGAAGAAGATAGATAGAAAAGATACTCAGCGATATGTATAAATCTGAGCTCTGATACGAGCTCAGAGAGAACTCTGACTTTTTTTTTTATAATTATCTAATTATCCATCTCCTGGATCTAAGGCGTTCTCAGTTCCACATTGCAGATGAAGATTGTTGGAGTTACCAGGGGAATTTGCTGGATATAGGACCTGGCCAATGAAGGCAGGCAGGAACAAAGTCTCACTGATTTTTGATGCCGTATAGATTCCAAAGTTATTTATAGATCTAGGCCAAGATATTGGTCCCCTTGATAGGAATTGATGCAAAGGTGCATGCCTTCTCTGACTTCTCAGGAGATGAACTCTTGATGTAAGGTGAGATTTAAGGGATTGGGTATTTTAGCAGAGCTCTGGATCTAATTGTCGTGGTTTAGCCCTGTCTGGCAACTAAGTACCATCAGTTGCTTTACCACTCCGCCCATGGCCCCTGCTAACAGGGAGGAAGGGTTGGAGGAAAAACAACAAAGGAAGCTCATAAAAGTTGAGATAAGTACTAACAATATTACTGCTAATAAGTAATTAAAACAACAGAAAAATACAACATATGATACAGGATCTCAACACCAGTGGACCTACGCAGCCAGATTCCAAAAAGGCAAGGCAAAAATCCCCAACCCCTTCCCTGAGCCTGGGAGCAGAGAGCAGGGACTTCCAATGTCCCTCACGGATCAATTAGCCTGACAAAAAAATGCTACTTCTCTGCTAATAGCCCACCACTGAGTAAAGGGAGCTATGGGCAAAGTATTTGCTAACCAGGCCCCTCCTTCCCCATTCTTTCTGGTCACTTTTTTCACGGTTGCTTGCGAAACCTGGCGCTCTGCAAACTGAGCATTGAGCTTGGTGGATCATGGAATGAAACAAGGTCCTGTGGGCTGGCCAGGTCTCCCCAGGAGAGCAGCTCGTCCCTGTCTGAAACCATCACACTAATTGAATCCATAGTTTTCTTTCCAGAAGGTAACATTCAGTGCTTAATATATGCCCACTGGTGAAGCTAAGCAGAGAATTGAAAAATTAATGTGCTAGAGATCTTTGACTGGCATTTGGACTATTCTGACTTGCACTGTTGACACTAACCCGAGCTCCAAGTATAACTGCAGGGCAGTGATGATCTGCATGTCTGCATTTAAGAAACTGCAAACATATTCATGATAAAACTTGTGAATGCCTCTTTTAACATACCTCTTTCATGAATCTATTTTGTCCTTTTGGGGTAGGAGAAGTAACCTGCCAGTCTTGTACCCAGGGTCTGAAGGGAAGAATATCAAAGGACTTTCTTTTAAAGAATATCCCTTCATGTTCAGAACACGGAAATGGCTGTGAACTGCTGTGTTGACTCAGAAAAGACAACAACATGTGGTAGAGGCTCTTCCTCTGTTATCCTGATCAAACTTTCTGCAGGTCTTAGGCTTCTTTTACTCTGCCTCTCGTTTCCTTTCACAGGGTTCCTGTGTATTACTTCTTTGCTGGATTTGTTACTTTGCTCAAGGAGATAGTCACAGAAAGACTAGGTGACTCTGGTCTTGTACCTGATTAATATGAGCTGAATATGGTATTTGTTGATAGATTCAAATGCTGCTATCAGAACTTGCTCAGGGAGCTGATGTACTGCAGCTACCTCTCAGCTCTGAGGTTGCGCTTTGAAGTGCTTGGTAAGATTGCTAGTGGAAATTAGTCTCATTGTCTTTGGGTTGTTCTCCAGTGGACATGAGCTGCCTATTAGGTAGAGGAGGGCTGGGCTGGAGGCTGAAAGCCAAGCTGGTCAGAGCTGCATAGGGCTACAGTGTTTTATGGTGATGTACCAGTTTCCATGCAGTTTTAATCAAACTGGACTGTGTGGTGAGGGGTTGAGAGAGAGGGAGGGAAGATCTACTGGGGTCTTGGAGATATTAATGTTGGGTGGTTGGGATATTACCCAAATCTTTGCTTTTCCATACCCTGGTTCCCTGGGTAGCAAGCCAGAGCAGGTGCATAATCAAATATTTCATGAGGAGTTTTGAAAGGTCTGTATCTTTTAGTGCTGATTGAATTTCTTGCATCAGTGTTCACTGCGGAGGGTGCCTGAGAGTGTCCTAGGCTGAACGAATTTTGCAGTGAACCTGAGGAAAACAAGAAGGTTAATGTAAGAGGCTAAAGACCCCGTTAACGAAGGGCCAATAACTAATCCAAAGATTTGTTTTACGTAAGTATTCTGATGCAATTCAAACAAGAAATTGCTCAGAGGGCTGTATAATAGCTCCCTTAATCCAGCTCCTGTCCTAAAGGAGTGAGGTGGTCACAGAGGGGCTCACAGGGTGCTAGTGGGGTAACCCAGCAACAAAGTTTTATTAAGAGAAACTGGTAGTGCTGCTGATAAGATAGAGGATTAGTGAATGCAGAGCTAAACCTGATGGGCTGGAGGAGAGCCAGTACAGCTCTTCCTAAGGAAGCCAGGGCTTGTGAGTCTTGCAGAAATTGCTGACAGAGGCACGAGGCCCATGAGCCAAGGTGGTCTGGCTGGGGGGGATCGCATGTGGGCCTCTAATGAGGTCAGAAAAAAGCTTTTGGTACAGGCACTAGTGCTAAAAGGGATGGTGTCTGCATGGTTAAACAACAATTAAAATGCAGCAAACACAGGTGTGGTTATCAATTGGTGGGTGCTTTTCAGAGTTAACCTAGGAATTTACTGATGGGTACCATGGGGGGATCTGTGATGGGAGTAGTGCTGCTCACGGGGAGCAAAGTGTGAGGGGGTAAATCTTGTTGATGCTCAGCACGATTAGTCGGGGTGGGCACAGGCTGATTGTGGAAAAATTGGCAGAAGGATCTTATGATGCTGAATGACTCTGCAGCAAATTGCAGTTGAAACATGAGATTGAAGGCAGAATAATGCACATGGTGGGGGGAAAAACCTTAAGTTTGGACTTTATAGTGTCATTCAGCACTCGGGAAATGGATCTTTGGATAGTTACAAGTACTCCTATGAAATGATTAACTTGGTCCTTGAAGTGATAAAAAGGCAAGTAAAGGGCTTAGAATGAGGGAGGGGAGAACAATGCAGAAAGCACGATGACACCACTGACAGACCTCTTGTGCAGCCAGGTCTTCAGTATTTGTTCTAGTTCTGGCAATCGTACCTAGAAAACACTGACAAAGATAGAACAGCTTCACTATCACTAAAAGCCTGAATGGTCTAGGTGCTTCCACTGGAGGGTCATGGAGAGGGTGCATGAAGGGGTGTATGAATGGCTTCATAAAATCAGAGAAGGTGTAGAGAGGCAAGTGATTACTCGCTGTTCCTCACAAGATGGTATGCCAATTGAATTACCAAGCAGAATTTTTGAAACAGACAGAAGGAAGTACTTTACGCTGCTCATAATTAAATTGTGGAGCTCATTACATAGGCTGCTGTGGAGACCAAGAGTATAAATGGGTTCAGAGAAGGACCAACACATTCCTAGAGTAAGGAGCCATTACAGGCTATTAAACACAAAGGTCTGGAAGCAGCCTCCAGCTCAGGAAGTCCTTAAACTACTGATTACTGGAAGCTGGGACTGGAGTATGTCAGAGGAAGGATCACCCAATTTGTGCCAGTGCTTGGCTAATTGCCTGCCACTGGCTGTTGTCAGAAACGTAATACTGGACCAGACAGATTATTTGATTTGATGGCAGTTGGCTCCTTTTCTATCAAATGTGAAAAATTTGGGAATCTTGATGTTGTGGCAAAATAGTTGTTGCCCTATGGTCAGCTTGAAAGGACAACATTACATGCCTGGAAGGCAAGCTAGGAACAGCAGATTGCAGGAGAGCTGTGCAGTCAGCAGAGATGTGTGGGGAAAACTTAAATAATGCCAGAGTTTATCCAGTACATTTTGTTCATGACTTTCATAAGCACCAAATTGCAGGAGTGAAAACCACCTCCAAACAAACTTGGGCGCATATAAATCGTTCATACAGCGTGGAGATGCTGTCTGGTGTTGTACAGGGACTTTCAAGTTGTGGTTGGCAAAGCTTGAGAGCTGGAAGACGTAGGGTTTATATACATTGAATTTTCAGAGAAAAGCAGAGCTATTGTAACTTAAACACTGCTATACAAATGCCTGTCCTTTTCTCTGTAAATATCTAGATCAACTCCGAGAAAAGACTTTGAAAAATCTCTCCTGGCAGATGTCCCTAGCCTTAAGATCTGTGGAAACCAGTCTCTGCATTTTTATGATCACTCAACCTTGCAGCTGAGAGACTACCCCAATGGAAATTTATGCCCCTATGAACAGGAGGGTAATAGTCCCAGCCCAGAAAGGCAGCAACATCAACACCAGTGACAAATGAAGACAGTCAAATTCGTTAACCATGCGCAGCACTAACTTACTCTTTCTTTTCCAAATACGTTTTTTGAAGACTTAAATGAGCTGCATGCTATTGACTAATTGTCTCTTGTGGTCTTTGAGGATTCAGGTGTAGCTGTTCAGTCTAAACAACTCATTGGAGGATTTTTATATGCCTTAGATAGAGGAAAAGGCTCAGCAAAGCCAGAGTCTGGGATATAAACTCAAATCCCCCTTAATCAAAAAAGTATCCTTTGATCTATTAAGTAGGTTGAATCTCACTTGACTTTTCAGAAAAATGAGAATGTAATGCTTTAAAAAAAAAAAAAAATCAGTTATTATACGTGAATAGCTTGAATATCTGATTGCTTTTGATTTCCAAGACAGTCAGCTGCTCTGTTTAAAGAATTTCCTTAATGGTGTCAACTATGGAATTAGTATCAGATGTTTTTGTTATATGTGTAATGACGTACATGTGTGTGCACCCATGCTAGTTCACAATGGAGGTGTCTCAGCTAAGCTGATAGAAACATCACTGCAAATTACTTATTACTGGATATGAAAAGGTAATTATCAAAATACAGCTCGTGACTGACAATGCAGGGTTTCCTTGCTGTTGGTTGCTACATCAGCAAGCTGGCTGGTGTGCCCATTTTAATGAAGTTGTGGACTTCATAGCCTGAAGAATGGAATGTATCATGAAAGCAGATTTGCCTTTTCTGGCTGCCTCTTATTAGGGGAACAGTGATTACTTTTGCTTTTATGGGAAAGGCTGCCTGCTGAGCCTGTGTTTTCATTCCTGTACGCAGCACAGTGGAGATGAAATTGCTGGGGAAGATAACTAAAAGCCACTCATGTTACCTTGCTATTGGAAAAGTGCCAGGTAGTGTAATCCGCTAGTTAAAGTAATATGAGATGATCACCTGGATACTCAGCATCTGTTCTGTTACCAGATTTGTCCTACATTCTATTTCCCCACATTTTCCCCTCTCTCGTATGCATTACACTTATTAAAGGATCATGTCTTTGCTCTTTAGCTTGACCTATTTTTATTTTTTTTAAATGGGAGACTTCTGCTCTGCATGCAGTATGTTTTGACACTCTGTGCCTCTTCTTGTTTTGAGACAAAGTTCTGATAAGCTGTATAAAAGTAGGCAATTTTAACTTGCCCCTGGGCCTGAGAATCACTTCTGGCTGGTTCATGCAAATTTGAAATCCCTGAGATCACTTTAAGACTTTTATGATAAACCAAACCTGACAAAAAGGCATTATTGTCATGCCTGTGTTCTGTGTGCTTTCCAGAAAAAGCCATAAATCCAGCTTGGCATGTGGAACAAGGGCAGGCTGTTGGCAGAAAACTGTGCCAAGTCTCCCCCAAAAGACTCATCAGCCTCTGCTTGCTTTCAAAGGAATGTGGGCCAAGTCTCAGGTTCTGTTGAAGGAGGCTTGCATATCTCTAATTCTGACTTGAAATTGTATCCAAGGCTTGATGCTGAGATGCCTGTAGCTGTTCATTAGGCATATTTACCTCTGAAGTCTCTGCTGAATTTGCCTTCCAGCTGGACGCCTTGTCCTCAGACTGGTCAGATAAATTTGTGCCTAGGAATATTCATTGCAGACTTTGTGGTAGAAAATTGGCTTAGTGGACGAATGCAACTTCACAGGCTGTATTATCTGAGAAGTAATAGGCTGTAAGCCATGCTGGCTGAAAATGTTGGCATTTTTCATCAAATAATTAATTTCCAATTCTTAAGCCACCTTTGCTTCAGTACTACCTTGCCCAAAGTGAATGCTACCTTCCTGTTTCAAGGGCAGGACTCTGTGGGTTTGCTTTGTCACTGTCAGTGATGCAAGGTGCAAAATGTGATACTACCTCACTTCCACCAAAACAAAATACTGTGTAATAGATCATGAATAGACACAGAAATGTAGTCTTGTATTTAGGAAGCACTAATAGCTAAATTGATACCCAAAACAGCATGGAAGGAGATGGCCAAATATTGGACAGTTTTCTGGAAAAATATATTTTTAAAATGTCGTAGTTTCTTGTGGTTAATTTCTTTAGGTCCTTAATCTCTTCATTGATATTATGTTGTACTGGCAGATATGGCTAAAATATTTCTGGCTAAGTTTTTCTCACCTGATACATTGCCAGGTAGCAAAAGTCCTTTCCTTGGGCTCCTTTCCTCTAATGGGTTTTCATCAAATGCAGAATGTTTTGGAAAAAACTCCTTAATGTCAGTGTCTTGCCCACCTTAAGTGGAAAGGGGGCACTGGATGATCAGAGGCTGATGTTAATGTTCTGAGTTGTACATGCTACCCACAGGAAAGGGAATTTGAGGTTCTCATGCAGCCTACTTGATTTTTCTGGATGTACACTATGAGCAGTGAGGTTTCCAAGCTTCTTTACTGTGGTTATATACTGCACTGTAGATTTTCAGGGCAATGAAAAGATTTATTTAGCATATGGCTGACCTGGATTGTCATTACCAGCTCAACTGACCTTCATGCCTTGGGACAGTGGTAAGATTAGGAGATTCTATAAATAGCTGTTGCACTGTGGGAGTGGTATCACAAAAATGCACTTTACACAAACAGACTGTCATTTCACTTTGTGGGGGATGAGTGTATTTGGCTTACAACAGGAGATCTCTCCTTGAGATGTTTTTGTCCTCTTCTGAATCATTGCAGCTGAAGCTGTGAGATTGTTTTGGCCACCACCAGCAGGTGCTAAAATATACAATGGAGTAATGTCATGAAGCTCTATGAAACCTGCTGTTTGAGCGCAGCTGAGCTTTGTGTTGGCAGTGTACTGTGCCTTCAGCTCGTGGCTCACTCCTTAGGACTGATCTGGCAGGGCTGGGTGCCTCTAGGGAAACAGGCAGTGGATACACCCTCAGTCCTCCTTGTGGAGTTCCAGAAGGGTTTCTGGTCACCACTTGTAACTTTTGAAGGCGGCCTTATTTATGCCTTGAGGACTGTAAGAATGACTTTGGACCAAAAAAATAGAATTGAAATGTAAATGGAAAATATCTGTAATACCTTGAGGGATGTTGACATGATCAAAAAAGGCAGCAGTGTATGACATCCCTCCCTGACTAAGTGGTGTCCCCCTGTCTTGTTTTACATAGTTGGATGCTGAATGGGTGACTTTTCCTGGTCTGTAAACTAAGTAAAAGCAACAAGCATTTGCTCTTTGTATAAACTTATATTTCATTCCTCCAATAAAGGCTATTTGGACTTCTGCATAACTTGATTCAGCAGTTCAGCTGATAAGCAAGGAATAGGTGTAATGAAGAGGACTCCACTGGAACTGGCAAACGACCATATAGAGTCCACTGGAGTTGATACTTCAGCTTAGTGCCAGCTGAGTAACTGATCTTCATTAAACAGTAATTTTCAGTGATCAGATTACTTTATTCTTTTCCTAAACTGCTTTAGCAGGAGATGGTATTCAAGCACCATTTCACCCAAGCTGAAATTAGATGCTGTACTCCCTCTTCTGTTTTCTGGAGAAGGGTGGGGTGGATAATTATATTGGGTAATTATATTGGATATACACTCCATTTATTTGTGTTTTTTTCTTTTCAATTTGCAGGAAAGCAATCTCCAGGTCAGGCCTCCAGCACTTGGCTCCTGTGCATTCCCTCAACATTGCAGTCTCCAATGGACCTGTGAAGGAACCAAGGGCGGCCTTAGAGTGGACTGTAGGTGTTTTGGTTTTTTGGCAGTTAATTTGAGCAGTATCTCTGGCTAGTGCTCCCTCCATCCTTAAATCAACATAAGACATTGTGTTGCTATGGGAATTAGTGCTGGTCATTAGGAAAACACTTCTATCATGAAATGAAGCACATGCAGAGACATGAAAACCTGTGGAGTCTTGAGCGGTACAGGACAGAACTATTCATATTTTCCAGCTTGGGAACTGTCTGGCTACATTTGCTCACTGTCTTCTTGACAAGGTTTGCTACCCAAACGTGACATGATTTTAGCAAAGCAGAGTTTTGTACCTCTGCTTGATGGGCAAAAATGTAAGGCTGAAGACAGGTGTTGAGTTGGCTGGGTCTGTAGAGTAGGTAGTAGAAATCTTTGGTCATGATACTTTGGTAGGTATAGTTAGGTTCCTTCTGGGTCCAAGCTGGCTTGTAGATACAGAGAGCATATGTTTCTGTTCCTCCCATCTTCCTTGCCTTATATGTCTGTGCTAGTTCAGAAGGGGCCAGTTGTAAGGTACCTACAGTGATCGTCTAGTCCAACTGCCTGACCACTTCAAGGCTGACCAAAGTTAAAGCATGTTAAGGGCATTGTCCAAATGTCTCTTAAACATTAACAAGCATCAACCACCTCTCTAGGAAGCCTATTACAGTGTTTGACCACCCTCTCTGTATAGAAACTTTTCCTAATGTCAGGTTTGAACCTCCTCTGACACCATCCCCACGCACCTTCCGTGTGATTGTGCACCGGTATGTGCAAAGAAGTTGAGCCTTAAGTCAGCAGGTCACAGAAATGTCCCACTTAAAGCACAGCAGACAGTAGATCTTGCACTCAGCTATTGGTGAAGAACTTGGTACATTGCAGTATCAAGGCACCAACCACCCAAGTGGCTTTTAGGTGAAGATAACTTATGTTTTGATAAATATGGCTGATGCTTATCCCTATTCAGTATGCCAAGATTAAATGACCTTCTAGATGGCATGCTCTACTTCATCCCCTGCTGTTGCACTTAAAGTTTAAGGGAATGAAATATTACAGAAGGTGCTGCAGGAAGCTGTAATAGATACACTGTGATGCTCTACAGCACAATCCTGTAACAGTGTTCAAACGAGTTTGAAAGCTTACGTAGAATCCTCTTGGAAGAGCTTTGGAGAATACCTTGATCTTTCACTCCAGAAAACCCAGGTCCTGGTTCAACAAGGTGTTTAAACATATGCCTGCTTTGAGTCATCAGTGCTGTTCAGTAGGAACCTGAAGGATTAGTCATGTATGCAAAGAGTTAGGCACTTAATTAAGTTAAATTAAACACCTTTCAAGATTGTGCTTAGAAAACAACAGCAACAAAAGCCCAAAACAGAAGGGCTTAGCTTGAGTTAAACCTCAAGCCCAACAACCACAATTTACCCTTTTTCCAAGTTGATTGTCTGCTACTCACTTTACCATGTGGTTCCTCTTGTGATCCCAATACATAAATACTGCGGAACTTCATGTAAGTTGGTAGAAATTGATTAAATATTATGGTGTTTAATACTGCGTGTGTTTGCACTTCTTGGCTTATGGGATTTCTCAGCTTAGATCGGTGTTGCTGCTTTATTTTATGCTTTGATTGGAGAAGGGAGGCAGTGCTATGTCATGTGGGGAAAGGGGAAGGATAGTGAGTGAAAGACACATGCAGCTGGGAGGAGCCTGAATGGACCAGCTCTAGTAACTGGTGAATGTGGGGGAAAAAGGCATTCCTCAAAGCAGAGGTGTAGTAAAAATAAAAAGTAACAGGGAGGTGGTTTGGAGATGTGAAGAAGTTGAAATGAACCAAAGTTTATAATAATAAATAAAGTTAAGTTATAAATACTGATGTTTAAGTCCAAGGGTGTATTTGGTAGAGTGAAGACATATTTGGATTAAGATGTGTTGGAGCCAGACAGGATGTCTTTGTGTTTAATCACTGGAAGGCAGTGTTAACCAGTGTGTGTTGCATCCCCATCTGTATCATCCTGCTCTTCAGTATTTCTGAGAATGGTTCTCCAAGGACCCATGATGGGAGATCTTTCTAAAGTCTAAGTGATATGAACATCAGGTGTCACTTGACTTTGCAGTAGAAAATGCTTCCTCCCTGTTGTCTTCATAGCAATAACTGGAAAGAATTCCCTGGCTATAGTCCTCCTTTCAGGTGATTTACAATTATCAGATGGTCTTGTCAACAGGACACTGATTCAGAGAGTGGGATTTCCCTTCTCTGTGCTGCCACTTGCCCTGTGAGTGAGCTCGGATTAATTGTTTTGCCTCTTAGTACATCAGCTTCTCTAGCTGTAAAATGGAGGTTGTGATTATAATGTCTCTTAAGACCTTTTGCATAAGAAAAAGTATTGCTTTATTATTGTAGTTGCTACTATCTATCATCCCTGAGGTTTCTTTTAGCACACATACAAATGTCTTGTTTCATCCTATTTGCTAAACCTAATTCTATTTAACTTATAATTTTGTCTAATTTAATGCTATTTTTCACATCTGGCCCATGTAGAATATATTCTCTGGAGTAGGTGATGCTGTATCTAGAGAGAAATGCAGAATATGCCTTACCAGAAAGGAACCTTAAATGCTTGTCCCTGTGATATGTTCATGCATAGCCCCTTCTCCCATCCTCTCCCATTTTAGGCATCACTCCCATGTGTTAAATGATAAAGTAATTCTAGCCCAGATTCTCAAATAAGTACAGATTGAGCTATGTCATACAATTTCTGTGTACCACTGGGGATTTAGGTTTTTGTATATTTTCATACTGCCATTTGCTCTGAAAGAAAATAGCCATAAGCTTTTGTGCAAAGTCATCCTGTAATTTCCTGTTTAGCACTACCTTCTAGCTCGCTCTTTTTGGTGCCTTCAAAAATCTTGACAGCCACTAGGATATTAGTGTGTCAAGCTTCTCACTGGCTGAAAATGTCTCATTTTGATTTCCCTCAGTGTATTTGTCTGATACCCCTTTCTTGCCTTTTCCTTAGCAGGTATTTATGGCCCATGACCACAAGTCTTAAAAACCTATATATGTCCCCAAAGATGCATTTGAAGACATGCAGCTTCCATTCTTGGAGCTCAATTAAAAAACTTGACTGATCCATGCTTTGTTCTGTGAATGTGCAGTCAGAGTTCACAGTGTGCAAGTTGAATGTTTTTCAGAGGAGAAATATTATAACCATATAGCATAAATTATATATATTAAAGACAAAAAGAAAATCTTATAGCTCTTAACGAGAATAGAAAGCTATGTGTTTGAGTAGGAGTTGAAAACTGGCATTTGTCTACATGTGGAAGCAGCGCCCAGCCAGCCAGGAGAATTGTAGAAGGCACTACCCAATTGCACGTGGATTGGGTAAGGAGAGCCAGACCTCATCTGGAGTTGAATCTAACAAGAACATGAGGTGCAACAAGAATAGTTTCTGTAGGTGTATCAGCAGCAGTATGAACACTAAGAAGAATATTTGGACACCACTGAATAGGGCAGGGGACACAGTGACAAAAGGATATGGGAAAAACTGTTCTCAATGTTATTTTTTTATTTTAACCTCCATTTTACTGGTAAGACCTGCCCTCAGGAATCCCAGGACCCTGACACCAGTGGCTGAAGCAAGGAAGACTTAACTTTGTAGAGGATGATCAGGTTTGGGAATGCTTAGACTGAACATACAGAAGTCCTGATGAGAGGCAAACAAAAGTGCTGAGGGAGCTGGCTGATATTGTTGTAAGAATGCTGAGTTGTCTTTGAAAAGTTATGATGATCAGAGTAGTTTTCTGAGGACTACAATAAAGCAAATGCCAATCCTGTCTTCAAGAAAGACAAGGAGGAAGATCCAGGGAAGTACGGACTGATCAGCCTCACCTTGATTCCTGGAAAGGTGATGAAGCAAATCTTTCTGGAAGCCATGTCCAAAAATATTGAGGATAAGAAAGTAATTGAGAGTGGTCAGTATGGCTTTATGGAGAGGAGGTCATGCCTGACCAACCTAACAACCTTCTGTATTTGACTGACTTGCTAGGTGAGGGGTGAACAATGGTTGTTAGGTTGACTTTTTCAAGACTTTCAACACTATCTTCCATAACATTCTGGTAGACAAGCTGATGGAATATGGGCTAGATAAACAGTGAGGTGCCCTTATACCACTGGGGTATTTAGAATCAGTGAATGTGACTTTGCAGTGAGTCTGTTGCATTATATTCTTTATCTTTTTCATAGAATCATAGAATG
>NW_010253225.1:6255-7125 GCF_000690775.1 Eurypyga helias | reverse complement strand
GTAATTACATCCCGGAGCGGAACGTGGTGCCTGCGCCAGGGATCTGTTCCCACATCGGAATGGATTCGTTTCTGGCAGCGTGCTCCATCAGACCGTCCGTTTCAGGAGTTTATCCTTGGCTGTCTTAAGAAAAACTCGGCAGAGGAAAGAGCGGGATTTCCAGCCCGCAGACCGGCCTGTTCACTCAGTGGTGCTGAGAGACCTGGCCTTGAAGAAGAGACTGAGTGAAGCTCTCACTGTGCTTTGAGAGGCGCGCGGATTGCAGTAGAGCTGTGACCGTGTCCGCTGCGGGGCTGCATTTGAATGTGCAGGGAAAGAAGGTTCTTAGCACAGGATAGAATGGTTTCAGTGGGAAGGGACCTCAAACAGTCATCTTGCCCAACTGCCTGACTGCTTCATGGCTGACCAAAGCTTGTAGTTCAGGGCATTGTCCAAATACCTCCTAAACACTAACAGACTTGGGGTATTGATTCACCTCTCTAGGAAGCTTGTTCCAGGGTCTGACCAACCTCCCAGTAAAGAAACGTGTCCTAATACCAAGTCTGAACCACCACTGGTGCAGCTTTGAACCATTCCCATGTGTCCTGGCCCTGGATCCCTGGGAGAAGAGATCAGCACCTCTTTCTCCACATCCCCTTCTCAGGAAGCTGTAGAGAGCAATGGGGCCACCCTTCAGTCTCCTTTTCTCCAAAGCAGCCAAGCCCAGAGTCCTCAGCTGCTCCTCACAGGACATGCTTTCCAGCCCTTCCGCCAGCTTTGTTGCCCTCTGGATGCAGTCAAGGGCCTTCACATCCATCTTAAATTGTGTGGCCCAGAGCCGCACGCAGCACTCCAGGTGAGGCTGCACCAAGGAATACAGCAGGACAATCC
>NW_010253225.1:0-6244 GCF_000690775.1 Eurypyga helias | reverse complement strand
CCCTTCTGACCGGCTGGTCATGCTGTGTGTGATGCACCCCAGGGTGCGGGTTGCCCTCTGGGCTGCCAGGACACGCTGCTGTTTACCCTGCTGCCAGCCAGCACCCTCAGACCCCTGACTGCAGGGCTGCTCTCCAGCAGCTCCTCTCCCAGTTTATACTAGTGCCTGGCATTTAGGTGTGACATCTGGAATCTGTTCTGGTTCAGTTTCATGCCACTGATGATTGATTGACCAGTGCTCAAGTCTCTCCAGATCCCTCTGCAAGGCCTCTCATCTCCCAAGAGGGTCAACAGCACCTTCTAGTTTGGTATCATCAGCCATGAACGGAAAAGGTCAGACCATTTTCCTTACAAATAATAACACCGATTAAACTTTTTTTTTTTTTAAACATTGACAGGAATGCTTTACAGGAATGATGCATGAAATAAACCTCCTTTTGTTGGCTGCTTGCCGGCTCAGTTTTTCTCATCAGTGTGCATAAGGATAATTTGTTGTTTTGATAAACAATCTACATATCAGAATGGTTTGTGTTAGAAGGGACCTTAAAGATCATCTGCTTCAACCCCCTGTAGTGAAAATAGTTGATTATTGCTCACGATTGATTACTGCTCCTATACCTATCCATCTCTGTGAATGGTAACATAAACAGCCAGGCAGTATCATATTGTGTGCCAACTAGACATGGCTCGATTCTCAGTCTCATCCTGGGCAACTGGCCAGTGTTCCGGGTGGGATTGATAATGGGGGCATAACAGTCTGCAAGTTCACAAGGTTTGTGCCAAAAAGATTTAGGGAAGGTGTTTGTTACTTGTTACAAAAGTGGGAGACACTTGGTCTGACTCCTGAAGCCTCACCCATGGGTGGACACACTTCACAGGACTTACCCAGATACCGTGGTTCTCCAGGGGCCAGCTGCTGAGGGGCTTCCCAGCTGATCTGTAAAGCCGGATGATGGTTTTGAGGTGGTGGTGCATCCTTTTCTTAGCCACTGCCTTGCCTTACAGTAATGAACTGGTGCATCTCTATACTGCTTATCTTTCCATTCTAATTGGTGCATTGTTATTCTGCTTTTCTTTCCTTTTCAGTTGTTACTATGATATATATAGTAAAGCATATTAATCTTCATATATTAAGCTGGAGTCTCTGTTTTTGCTTGCTGCCATTTACTGGCTGAGTCCCAACATTCAGCAACACACCCCCCTGCCATGTGCAGGGGCACCTTCCATTAGACCAGGTTGCTCAAGGCCACAACCAACCTGACTTTGAGCGCTTCCAAGGATGGGCATTGGCAACTCATCTGGGCGATGGCAACCTGTTCTAGTGTCTCACCACCATCCTTGTGTAAAAAAATTCTTCCTTATATCCTGTTTAAATCTACCCTCCTTCGGTTTAAAAATGTTGCCCCTTGTCCTGTCACTACACGCCCTGGTAAAAAGACTCTCTCCATCTTTCTTATAAGCCACATTTATGTATTGAAAGGCCACAATAAGGTCTTCCCACAGCCTTTTCTTCTCTGGGCTAAACAACCCCAGTTTAGCCTTTCTTCATGGAGGGGTGTTCCAGCACTCTGATCAGTTTTGTGGCCTCCTCTGGACTCACTCTAACCAGTCCTTGTCTGTCTTGAGCTGGAGGCCCCAGAGCTGGATGCAGTACTCAGGTGGGGTCTCACAAGACTGAAGTGGAGGGGGACGTCCCTCGACCTGCTGGCCATGCTTCTTTTTGAGCAGCCCATGTTGGCTTTCTGGGCTGCCAGCACACACTGCTGGCTCTTGTCCAGCTTTTCATCCACCAGTACCCCCAAGTCCTCCTCTGCAGGGCTGCTTTTAATACATTCATCCCCCAGACTGTAATGATCCTGGAGATTGCCCTAACCCATGTGTGAGACCTTGCACTTGCCCTTATTGAACTTCAGGAAGTTCACATAAGCCCACTTTCTGAAGCCTGTGACGGTCCCTCTGGATGGCATCCCTTCCCTCCAGTGTATCGACTACACCACTCAGCTTGGTGTCATCCACAAAATTGATTAGGATGCACGCAATCCCACTGATGGTGTAATTGATGAAGATACTAAATATTACTGGTGCAAATGCAGACCCTTGTGGGACACTACCTGTTACTGGTTGCTACTTAGACATTGAGCCGTTGACTTTAATTTGTTGGAGAAGGCCAAGCAGCCCATTCCTTATCCATCTAACAGTGTGCCTGACAAACCCGTATCTCTCCAGTTTCATGCCAAGAACCCTATGGCAGACCATATCAAAGGCCTTACAGAAGTCTGGGTAGATAACATCTACTGGTCTTCCCTTGGCACTGAAGCAGTTACTCCATTGCAGAAGGCTACTTGATTAGTCAGGCACAATTTGCTCTTGGGGAAGGCATGTTGGCTGCTTTCAGTCACCTCCCTGTCTTCCATAAATTTCAGCATGTCTTCTAGTTGGATCTGCACCCTGATCTTAGCAGGTATAGAGATGAAGCTGACTGATCAGTTGTTCCCAGGGTCCTCCTTTTTAAAATTCAGTGTGATGTTTCTCCTTTTCCACTCACTGGGGACTTTTCCAGAACTGCCATGATTTCTCAGCAATGATGGCTTGCCAACTGCATCAGCCAGTTCCCTCAGGACCCTGGGATGCATCTCACTGGGTCCCATGGACATATGTCAGTTCTGGTTCCTTCTGTGGTCTTGAACCTGATCTTCTCCTGTGGTGGAAGGGACTTCATTCCTCCATTCCCTGCCTTGAAGTTCAGGAACTTGAGAGATGTGGAAAGAGAGATCACCATTGAAAACTGAGGCAAAAAAATTGTTGATTACCTCAGCCTTCTCCATGTCAGTTGTCACCAACAGTTGTCACATTTCATTTAATCTTCATTTTCTAGCCAACATACCTGTAAAAACCATTGTTGTTTTTCTTTGCATCCCTTGCCAAATTCAGTGCCATGACATCTGTCACAGTTTGACTAGCATGGTCCTCAAGAGAGAAAGTTTGTCTTTACTAGTAGCTGTGGAAATTGCATGACAGTTACCCTCCTGCAGAGTTTCATGTTGTGAAATGAACAATTTCATGTAGTTATGCTTGGATTATTACTGAATCTTTCAGTAAGTATGTATCCCAAATCATAGATTTGTCCCCAAGTGAACATGCTGTAATAATGTTAAAGGGATAACTTTTGTATTTTAACATTCAGCTGTATGGCTTATTCTGATTTTAAACCTACAAATGTTTTTCATACATATGCATTTGGGTTTTTTGTGCTTTGTTCTGTACTGCAGGTAAAATATGCCTCTGACCTACACTTGACTCATAATAAGCCAGTTTTGCCTTTCTGTAAGCTGCTGTGGTAGATGAAAGAACAGAAAATTTTGAAATGAGATTTCTGTAGTGTTAATGTTTCCTTCTGTCCTTTATGTTGACTACAGCGTAAATCACATTTCAGCTGCTTAGTCACACATTTATTACTGTAGTAAGGAACATTTCAAGGCTATAGTCACCAGGATATCATAGTAGTCACACAGTGAGAACTTCTATTTGTTTCACAAAGGTTTTTTTTGAAATAAGATCAATATTGTATTTGTGCAGGCTTTGTAGCAGTAAGAGTCCGCACCAGATAACTGGTTCCTACCCAGAAGTTCACAAGCTATTCATATCCCTTGTGGTAATGCTAATTTCCACAACAACTGTGAAGAAAGTTGCTGCATTTTCTTTGGTTTTCGATAGGTTTAAATAAACTGGAGTGCTAACTCACACTAGCCCACTCCATTTCTTCCTTAGCTATCTGATGCAAGGAAGCAGCAAACTGAAATTCCTTGTCTGAGCGAAGGTAGTAAGACAATACTACAGGAGTGTTGGGTCTTTTTGTCTTCTGCTATTATTTCTATTACTGGCACTTTTAAGGCCTCAAAAGGATCTAATCTTGATTTATGCTCTATGCACACAGCAAGAGACTAGGCGTTCCCCCCTGAATTCCAGCGGAGAAACATGAGGAAAGAAATTTGAGAAAAGGCTTAGCCAACATCAGTAGCTGAGCTGCTCCAGGTCCAGTCTTACAACTGTCAGCCCTTCCAGTTAAACACAGGAGGATGACAATGAGGTCCTGGATCCTACAGCTGGATTTGTGTGGAAGTGGGTGGAGTGTGTGGCATGGGGATAAATTAAGAAATAGGCATCAGAGGGAAAGATAGGTGGATCTTCCCAGGAATTAGTTGGAAAAGCAGTTTTGGAAGAGCATGATGTGTTTCCAGGGTAAGATGAGGCAGGCTGCAGATTGGGGAGGGCAGTAGATGAGTCGTGTTCATTTTCCCATAACGGAACTGAGAGCCTGGCTTTGTGAAGTTCCGAAGAGGTCCCTGGCTATTTGTTTTTGGGGCAGGGTTTGAGCTATGTAAGTAAAGACTCTCTGTTTTCTTTAGGAAAGAATAACTACCTGGCTGGGAGCAAGGAAGGCAGAACAGAAAGTTCCCACAGTAAATAAAGGCTGGCTGGGCAAAATGCAAGAGGCAAAAGGTGCAAGCGCCAGTGTGTACATTGTCCTGGTCAGTGCACTGCCGGTAAGGTTGTGGAAGGCTAACAGCGCTGCTGGAGGTATAAATCCTAAGAAGCAAGGGAATGATTGCACCTACGCTTTGAGAGGCTGAGAAAGGGCGTTTCGTTTCCTCCCAGATCTGTGGGAGCATGAGTAGAACTGAAGGAACATAACTGATTTGGCAGTTGGACAAAATGTCAGAAAACCTCCTAGGTGTGCCTCTAATCTCCAGGAAATCTCTGTTGCTTGTCAGTGTAGACATGGGATGATGCTATGCATACGTAATTGGTGATCCATTTGGTGACATTTGGATTTACTGAAATAAGTGCGTTCTAATGCATAACCCGTGTAATAACCCCAGACATGGTTGGACAGGGAACTTTGTATCTACAGTGTTAATAGGCAATATGGCATTTCTGAGATCAGTCTTCCGGGTATTATAGCAGTTGCTTGTTTGAGACAAATAAATACAGTGGATTTGGAATAGAAACATTTGCAGGTAGGCAAATCTAGCCCCCCCGCCCCCCATCCCTCAGTAAATCACAGTCTCAGAGTAACGGGTTGGCAGGGACTTCTGGAATTGATCTGGTCAAACCCCCCCTACTCAAGCAACGCCACCCAGAGCCAGTTGCCCAGGCCCATGTCCAGACAGTTCTTGAGTATCTTTAAGGATGGGGACTTCACAACCTTGCTGAGGAACTGGTGCCTGGTCTTGGCCACCCTCACAGTAAAAAAGTGTTTCCTGATGCTCAGGAGGAACCTCTCATGTTTCAGTCTGCACCCTGTGCCCCTGTGCCCTTTAGTTTTCCACAACCCAGCTGCAAAGGCAAAAAATCAAAACTAGAAAAATTATACATCCAAATCAAAGGAACCCATTTGTGCTGAAACAATGGATAAATAAACTTTCTTTAAGGAAGCAGGCTGAGAAGTTTTTGAAAAATAAGGATCATAAAACTAAAGCTGGAATACAGCCTTATCTCATGTTTGCAAAGCCCAAGATTTCTGTGATAACAGGAAAAAAAGTGTAGAGATATTTATGTATGGATATATATGTATTTTTAGAAAAAAGTTTTTTTGATAGGTTTTTGAGGAATCAGAGGAATGTAGCTTTCTGTGTGTGAGAAATTTATTGAAGATTGTGGTGCTCTGGCAGGCTGAGATGTTGCCTTGGGAATTCTCATAAAGCCCTGAATGTTTCACTTTTTCTGTCCTATTGCGTTCTCGAAGAGAGGTGTTACTAGGTTCAGTTATGGAGGTTGACATTGCTCTGTGCAATAATATTTATGCTCATAGTAAGATTTATGTGCTAAGCCAGTGCCTCCCTACTTGAATTGTTAAAGAGATTTGTTCTGCCGACTGGGCAGTTTTTGGGCTAGATTCCCATTTTTGTATCGTTGTGCAGTAGCACGCGCCCATTTGCGTATTTTCTTGCTGCCGTTGCAAATCTGTTGTAACGCCACTGAAATCAAACACGGTTTTAAACCGGAAGGCTAAATTTCAGTGATGTTTTGGCTTTAGCACTTAGTCACCTTGTCGGCTGACATCTAACAGCATCCGCAGAACCTTTAGCGGGAAGGCTCGCTCCAGCGGCGGGCGTGACAGCCAACGCTCAGTAGGTGGTATAAGCTGATTTGGTGAAAACCCCGTGTCGTGATGTAGCTCAACATCACTCCTCCCCCGCCCCGGCCCTACGGAGGACGTTCGAGGCGGTGCTCCCGGGAAGGCG
>NW_010253224.1:13224-60695 GCF_000690775.1 Eurypyga helias | reverse complement strand
CCCAGCTTCCTTGTAGGCCCCAGGGAATCGAGGGAGGAGGCTGGGCTGGGGGTCCAGGGATGAGCCAGGGGCCGAGCTGAAGGATGAGATGGGGGTTAAACCATGAGCTGAGGGAGAGGCTGAGGGACGAGATGAGGTCTGAGGACAACCTGAGGGACACAGGAGGAGCTGGGGGACATGGGAAGAGCTGAGGGATAAGCCAGGGAACTCTATAGGGATCAAGGGACGTTAGGGGACAAGCCGGAGGTGAGGGTGCGGGGCCAAAGGAGTGGGGCAGCCAGAGCTGTAGGTGAGACGTGGGGCAGCACGTGGGGCCAAGGGTGAAGGCCAGGGTCATGGACACGGAGGCAGAGGCCCCTCTTGTTCCTTACCCCCTGTTCCCCATCCATCCATCTATCTGGGGTTTCGTTCAGGCTCTGCAGCACAGGAGGAGGAGGAGGCAGTTCCCTTCTTGCCTCCCTGCTGTTTCAGGCCCTCTCCTCTCTCCAGGATCACCTTGGCCAAGCCTTGGTGCCTGGGCATTTCCCTGGAAAAGGGACCGGCTCGGTGGGCAACTGAGCAGCTGTGGGTGGCCCAGCCCCAGGGACCGCGCTGGGGGAGGTGTGCCTGGATCAGGGCCTCGGTGCCGAACGCCGGCTGTCCCACGTATCGCCATGGTAGCAGGACCTAATCCTCCTGTTATCAGCTTTTATTGCACGCAGTCAGATATTGCTGCACATTGCCATCGCTCCTGGGTACTCCCTTTCTTGTGTGTGGCTGGCTTTGCTCCATTTGACTGGCTTGGCTCCACTCCTCACATCTTTGGCTGCTTTCGCCTTCCCTGGGGGGTAGCCTCCAGTTCTGGATGCGAGAGAAGTTAGAAGGAAGTTGTGAAATAAAACCTGAAGAAGTCCACCGAGCTTCATAAATAAGCAGGGAAAAATCCATGAAGGAGATTCAGTGTTAGTGGGAGCCATGGTTGTAAGGGAAGCCAAAAAAGGCTCCTGTCACCTGCTCCCACGTTCCCATTCAGCCGTGGCCAGGGATGGTGGCTTCCTCAGGCCAGTGTCCCCAGCAGTGGCAGGCTGGCAGCTGGGTGTCTTACGCGCCCGTCAAAAGGCTTTGACATAAGGACTGCAATACCCACCCTTCCTCGGTTTTCTCATATTCCTGGTCTAATAATGGAGCAGTTGAAAATCACCCTCCTTCCACTTGGCCCTGACAGGCTCTTTCAGAAGGGTTTGTGGTGTCTGGCAACAGCTTTCCCCTACCTTACTCAAACAAGCACTAAAATAAATATCACCCTTTTAAAATGGAGCAGAGGCACGCCATTTACATTTAAGCAATTTAAAACCAAAGGTAGAAATCCCATGTGTAGTACAAAGCCTCTTAATGCAAACAGTCATTCATGCATCGCATGCTTCAATCACACTTGTATCGCTGTCGTTCTTGTCCTAATAAAATCCTATAATCTTTTGTGTGCCAATTAAAGAAGGAAGATAGCTAAGGCTAGCGGCTTCCGTGGGTAATTACAGGCTGGTGGGGAGTCAGTTATCTGCCATGGCTTTTGCTGGCCTGTGGGTTTCCAATGGGGTATTTTCTCTCCTCCTGTTTCAGGGACAGTACCATGATTTTTTAGATGTACGGTATTTTATAGCTATAACCAAGATCCAGTGGATGGTTGTTAATGAAAGATTTCGAGTTAGATACACCCAGTTAAACAATGGATTGAGCTTAACAACTGTATTTGCTTTACCAATATTTTAACACTCACTTTCTAGAAAAGAGCATTTGCACTGAGTTCAATAAGCTATTTTTACCTTTGTGAGCCTGTCCTTTAATTTCCAAGGTAATTTTTATTTTGCTTATAAGTACATCATAAGGGTAAGCCATTAGAAAAGATAAACCGGGGAATTTACAACTGCTTCTCTTGGTAGCACTCATTTCAGTGCTTTAGGGCCTCCATCATTAATATGCATTTCTAGTTCTCTTTCTTTCATTCCCTTCCAAATTTGCTGACCAACAAGGACAGTGGAAATTGCCTGTAAAGTCCCTTTCTTTCCTGTCAGCAGGGACATCAAGATTCTCATCCCGCTTACATGTTTACATACAGGAGTTTAATGTCAATGTGAGTGTAAACCAAAGGTGCCTTCTGGGGGAAGTTATAGTAACTTTTTTTCAGTTAACTCAACAAATTCGCAGCACTATGGATATCCATAGTTATCCCCAATTTTGTATATATGTATATTTTTTTGAAAGACGCAGCAGAAGGGTTATCCAGCAGAATTACCGAACTCAAAGAGCCCACACGTGAAAGGATGCCTCTATTTGCAACAGCATCTCTGAATCTATCGTGCCTTTCCTTTCACCAAGGCAATTTCCCCATTTTCAATAGAAGGCAGACCTACAGTGTTGGTTTTTTTTTCCCCCCAGCATCAAATGGCTTTCCGCACAATGACATTCATCATGTTATAACTCTAGGTGAATGATAATGGATCAGAGGGAATGAAAACAGATGGATGTTAAAACAGACAATTCCCTGCCACGAACCTGGGAGCCCTCCGCTGCTGCCTAGTCCGTTCATTCAGTTCATAATTGTATTAGACATTCCAACAATAGCGAGGCCTTCTTCATTAATCCTGAATTCACTGAAAAGAAGCTTTGCAGACTAGAGCTCTTTCGGTGCTTAGACAACACCAGGCAAAATTTACTACTGGCTTAAATGGATAAGACTCATCTAGATAGAAACCGGCACAGAAAATTCCAACAGAAGCCAGAGGAATGGGCCAGGGAGACAAGGGAGGAGGGCAGCCTAGCAGCAGCACTGCTGGTGGACAGGAGACACTCGAGTGCCTTCGCAACAGAGCTGCAGCCTAGACGATGCTGAGGAAATGCATAAAAAAAGCTTTCCCCTTGCTGGAGCGCAGGCAGAGCTGAACCCGACAGCAGTGCACCTGTGTTCAATCTGCTTTCCCCTCTCCAGCAGCCGGCCCACAGCTAGCCACGCCAGCCCCTGAATGCCAACCCCTGCCATGTGATGGGGCACAACCTTTTTGTAACCCTGGCCTGCAGCAGGTGACTGGGGCTAAGCAATACAGATCAAGTCTCTTCCCAGCTGTCCTGTGAGTCAGACCTCGATTACAATATTGACATTAACATTTTAATCACATGCATGCTGCTGCAGGTCTTAATGACCAATGTGCTATGCCTCTGCTTTTTGAGGATCAGAAATTAGACCCTTGTTGGTAGCTTGAGTGAGGACAGCATCGGAACCGCAGCTACCATAGCAGTAAACACAGCGTCGCTCCTGCCGCGAGCCTGCCCCTGGACATTAACCTTGGTGGCACTGGAACGGGGACTTTGTTCTCAATTACTCTATTCCTCTGTCTGGAGCAGGACTGGAAGTTATGAAAAGAGGAGAAAGGTGGTGCTTTTGTATTCTCTGTAGCCTGAGGACCTGTGAAAATCTACTCAGTCCCTGTCTACCTATCATTTTGGTATTCCTAGGGACTTGAATCAAAGCAAAGTAATCCAGGGACTCTTCTGTCATCCTGTGGAGCTGGAAGCAGGGCTGCTATTATACCTTCCCTGCCTTGTGCTATCAGACCAAGGGGAAGAAACTTCAGTGCCAGTGAGAATCAGGCCCCAAATCTATGTTGTTCCTCTCACCCCAAACGTACTCCGCAATCTGTTGCAAACGATGTGAGCTGAATCTGTGAGGCCTTGATCTGTTAAAGACTGTCATGTCCAAGGTGGAAGGACAACCAAAAGGTCAGAATAAATAAACTGAATACAAAATTGCTTAAGGCAATATAAAGAGACCACAGGCTTTCACTGCAGTTCTGACATGCACCAGAACACCCTTCAAGATGTTAAATAAGCGTTTTTACATCACTGGGCTTAGCTGTTTTCTGTTGTTGCTACCCCAATACTCTGGTGAAATGATGAGGCCTTAACTGCTTCCACAAACATGGGCTGCCTTTATCACTTGCTTCATCATGGTCATTTGCACTGAAAATATATAATCACTGTCAGAGTACAAAGAATCATTACGAATAATTAGTTACTTCTAATGTCACAAGTCAGTCTCATAAATCTTGAATATTTGGCTTTGGTTTTGGAAAGAGATTCCTTAATGACTACACTTGTGAGACTCTGTTAATTGATATAAAATTGTATTCAAAATTAAATCTGTTTTAACAGATCTAAATCACCCCAGTAAATCAGCTTCAGCCTATCTGCTTTAAAGGTTCAAGTAGGTGTTTTTTTAGCTTTTGAGCCACTTGCAACCAAGGCGTCGATGGCTGGATCTGACCCTCCCCTCGTTTACTAACTGCTTCCATATGCTGACATCAGGGTGATTTTTTTTTTTGCTGGCCTCAGAAAGCATAAAGGAGGGGCTTAGAGGTACAGTTCCCCCAGCTCGGCTGTGGCAGTTCTGGGATATTCAGCCTTCCTGCCAGGCAGGTGAGTGGGGGCATAGTCCAGTTTGGGGGTTTTAGCTGGTCTCAGCTGCAGTGCAGCCATCATGTAAGAAGGGGTTGGTTTGCTTCTGTCCCAAGTGGGTAAAAGAGATTTTTAATATGAAAGAGTTCAAGTCTGCCTGTAATGTCAGATATTGATGCTTTTATAGGTAGTAGTAGTATGAATTGTAGTCCTTATGATGTTCTTAATTCAGAAAAAGCATCTTTTTCATCTGATATCATGGGTGAGAGACAGTGATAGTTAATAACAGCAGCTTAATGTTATTTGACCATATATGCTATGTTTAGCTCTTTTTTGGGGAAAGAAGTTATTTTCTTTATCCTTATTCTAAACTGGGGAAATGGAGATACAGAGGGAGAAACCCAGTGTTCCTCTCCCGTAACTTCTTTGGCAGGCTGTCTGGCTCACCTATGCAGTGGTGAGCACAAATGCTTCCAGAGATCCTGTGTAGTAGAAATCTGTTGGAAGAATTCTCCATTTGCATACTGTCTGCTGTTACTGTCTGTTATCTTAAATCTCTCTCTAGTTTTTTTCTTTTTTCATCGCGAGATTCTTTCTTGCCTACTTCATCTCAGTAAAGCTTTCCCCACCCTTCCCCTGCCTAGGTTGCTGCCTGTGTTTTTGCCTGCCTGATCTCCCTCAGGTTCTAGCGGTCGAACTTGTTCCATGTGGGCAGGCTCCGACTCCTGCCTGCAGCCCTATGAAGTCTGATGCTCTCTACCCGGGGATTTGCGTAGGCATGGGTCAGATTCCGGGAGGCTGTAAGCCTTGCAGGATATGCGCTGCCTCTTGCTTCATATGTGTGAAGTCTGAAAAGTGCCGTGCCTGTTGTCAGGCCTTGCAGCGCGATGATCGGCAGCTAATATTATGTTTTGCTTGACTAGGTAAGCCTAAATGCTGTTGGGCTCAGTGATCTATTTAATGATTCTTGTACTTGCTTTTAGAGCATTGCTAGTGTATAGCCACCACCTTAGGTCCTCCATGTGTAGTGTGGCCCATCGTATTTAGGGGTGTATAAAAGCAAAAATCTTCTCCATCAGCTTTATTAGGAGCGACCACTGCAACTGTTAGTGATTTTCCTTGGATAGGAGTTGCTTCTGTTTGTGCATTTTAGGTTGGGCTTATTTTACTCTTAAGTTTAAGTAATACAGTTTAATTTTATTCTGTCAGTATGTCTTATCAATCAGCTAACAGTCAAAAGAAAAAAAATTCCTTTAAAACAAACAACCCAAAACACCCACCCTGGGAAACCTGAAAATCAGGGTTGTAAATATGTTTTTCTGTTCTAAGTCTGGAAACTGGGGTGAAAGCTAGTAAAAAGTAACTCTGAGAAGATGTATTTGGCAATCCACAATCTCCAGAGCTTTCCTAATGAAGGCTGGCAGGGCTTGCAAATGTAAATTAACGTTTGGTCAGCTACCTGTGGTAAAGAGGTGCTAAAACATTTCTGCAGTATTTTCTCCATTAATATTTTGTCTCTTTAAAGTGACCATCAGGACGATGTATCTTCTTAATTACAGTATCTGGGAGCAAGGAGTTTACTAATATCTATGTAACTCACTAATAAACACTTCCCTGCACTGGGATTTTTGGGTCTGTCTATCAGCTAGGCTAAACACAAGTGTAGACTGGTGAAATCACAATGATACATAATTTATACTGGGTCAAGTTACCCTTCGTGGAAAGTAGGTGAGCTGGACAAGTGTTAAACAGGGCTTCACCCTCATTGTTGTCGATGGTTATAAAGGGGAATTTATTCCCAGAATGGACAAAGCTTAAGAAATTACTGCACTGTTGTATGTCCTGATCTCTTTGTGTGGTCAGACCAGCTTTGCACAAGCTAAATCAGAGGTGGATTCAAAAAGACTTAAGAGAATATAATAGTTAAAATGTTGGCTTGACTGTCAGGAATGGTTTTGCAAAGAGAGAGGTAGAATTGGAAGCCAAAGAAAAGGAAAACAGGAAAGATTGAAATGGATCACTTGCTGTTTGAGTGAGTGTGTAATAAGGACTGAATTATTCTTAACCCAGAGGACTATTTTTTGCATGCGCCTCATACTATTGCTAATCTTTTGTTGTTCTTCATCTGATTCACTGATTTAATTTCACTTCTGCAAAGGAAGCAAGGAGCCTCAATTTATGAGGAGACTGTGAGGGCCTTTGGAAGGGGGTGTATTGAATTTCAGAAAGCATTTTACAAGAAGGTAGCCCGCCACAGTCTTGTGCTATAGGACTTCCTTTGGAAGCATATATTTCTCCCCCATAAGTCTTTTGAACAGTTTTATACCACACATGTTTCAAGAGAATTAAATCAATAACAATCTGTACCTTTCTAACCTGAAATGCAAGCTCTGCATGGCAGGAGATCAAGCTATGCAATTAACTGTTGTCCTTTCAAAGGAATTCTGACAGATATTTATAGTTTACTGTATTCCATTTTCCTGCCATTGGAATATAACAGTGCAACTGAATGCAGCTGACTGGAACTATGAAATAATTATAGCAATAACTATTTCCTTCTCTACTGGGGAAATCTTGTAACGTGCTGAATGTGGGAACTGCTGATGTTCCTACCCCTCGGAATTCAGTCCTTACCTCTGGTTTATCATGCATCCCTAGGTAAGTCACACAAGAGAGATATTTTCTGTTGTTTTCCATTACCTACATTTTTTTCTAATGTCGTGTTCTAAATCTCACGTTCAACTTGACGTCGAATGAATCAACTCTGTACAGATAAATACACTTTAAAAAGCTTTCTAAATTTGGGCACGGTCAGCAGATGAAACAGAAAGACTTCTCTGTAGTAAAATAAGTCATATCTTTGTGTGGGAGTTTGGAACAGTCTATTAAGAAGAAACTATGCAATATTACCAGAAGTGAATAGATTGGCATTTGACTGCTAGGCACTTTGCAAATTTCAATATAAAGACGCTTATTTTATACCCTGAGCTGTCACTGTAACTTAATGTGTTCATGCTGGTGACTTAGTAGCATAATGACAGGCCATTGTTACTAAGCTAATTAATTTTAAGCAATCTTTCCTAACAGTATGCTTGTGAATTACATTAATTTGCTGCAAACTTATGAGACACTGAAGCATAAGGAAAATAGTAATGCTGAATCCTTGAGCCACCTCTCTTGCTAGCTCAGCACGAGTCTCTTATCGGAGGCTATTTGCTGCATTGGTGTTTTAGGTCTGAAGCTTGATTTGCCTCTTACCAACTGTAACATCCTCGTCTCCTTTGCTTTATGGCTGTGAAGCAGCAGAGGTACACCATAGGTTCCAGTCACCCGTTAGTTCCACCATGGGGGTTGAAGGTCTGCAGATGGCTTACCAGGATGTGGCAGGTTCCAAACTAGGACCAGATACAGCCGTTGTTGACTGAGGTGCTTTTGGGAATAGTGTGGTAGGGACTGTTTTGGTGGTTTTTTTGTTGTTTTTTTTTTTTTTTAAAAAAAGTCCAGTAAGGCCAGAGTAAGTGAAGTAGAAGTGGAAATGTCTTTTCAAATCAAAGAAAATCTTGGAATTATTTTCCTAACAATGTTCACAAAAAGAGGTAGAAAAGAAGAAATACCCAGTGCCCTCTGCCTTTACGCACGTGGACTGGGCATGAAATTAAATCCTTCCTCCAACAAGAAAAGAATGAGAACGGGGAAGAGAAACTATTCTTACTTCGTTCTCACAGGTGGTACAAGCTCCTTGTGGCTGTTGAGTAATATGGTATTGTGAGGCTGCCTCAGAAAGCAATGGTACTGAGTCATTCCAAGGTAACAGTTTGTGTTTGGTGTCCCCCTCAACTTGTATTAAGGCTGGGTGGCAAATGGTGGTACTGTAACAGGAGGAAAAATCCAGCAGCCAGCTTCTCCCAAGCTTACATTTCCTGTGAGTGCTGTCAGAAACATCAAGTCCACTTGGAGGAAAGAAGTCAAGGAAATGAAGGATGTTTTCTAAACTAACCAGATCTGAAGCCCCTCCCCACCATCAGTTTATTTTCCATAGAAGGCTTTTATCCAGAATGCAGCTCTTGGACTGCAAGACCCACTGGTGTGGTAAAGCACCAGCCTGCCACCCAGCCTGTGTGGCTCAGCATTTGGGAGTTTACTTCCATGCATAAAGAGAAGAAGATTTGGGCTTCCTACACAGTGAGCTGGTGTGAGCACGAGGATCAATACTGTAGCTGCAAACTCTCCTCCTGAGAGATCTGCAACAAACAGTACATTATTTATGTGCTCTTCTCACGTTTCCCTGTGTGTTATGTAAATACTAATCAAGGTGAAATTGGACTCAGCCATGTCTAATTTTGACTTCAGTTTATTTTGGCAATATCCAAGCAGAGGTCAGTTGCTAAATGGTCTTTTGGAGGGGCCCTGAGGTTTCCTAAGACTTTGCATGGGTTTAAGGCAGTCTCCGCACAGACTCGTAACTGACTGTTGGTATGCCAGGAGCTGGAGCTCTGTCACTCCCAAATTTTAGGAATGGGAAAATATCAAGTCCTATCCAGCCATTGCCCTTTGACGCAGCTGATGTTACTCATTCAAAGTCAACACTTTGTTAGCTGCTTGCACCCTGTCCCCCATGTCCTTGAGTTTTTCTCTCTGTTTGTGACTCTTCCAGTGTTTTCATTCCAGTTAACCTAGGGGGAGGGGGTTTCTTTGGGAATACTTCATAGTTTTTAATTTGTTTTGTGGTTCCAAGAATCTAGTTGTGGTTGGTTGTTTATATTTACTTGCTTATAACATCATTATGTTTTTTTCACCTGACTGTAGTGCTCATGAAAGAAAAAAAAATGCCTTACTGACAGCTTTGCTACCCAAAGTGTCTTGTTCGTACGTGGTAAAAGCTAGTGCAGTGCACGGCTGCCTTAATGTGCATGGGTGTGCCTGCCAAGCAGGGTGGCTATTAGTTCTGTGCATGATGATGGTTTCTGCGATGAGCATGACTTTCTCTATTGGGAAATGAACTGTGAACACCTACTCATTTTTCATAGGCCAAATTACAGTGATCTTTCAGCTCTCTGAATTGCCTACACCTCAAAAACAAAGTCCCTAGGACCCTTTAGAGCGATGCTAATGAAATAGCTGGGGCTGAGCAGCTATTCTGTAAGCAGGAACCACCTCTATGAATTTAGCCATTTGCTTTCTGCCTGGCAGACTTCTGATACACTTGATGTACTACTTCACCCTTTTGTTTGTTTGTTTTTATACTTGGGATTGAGGTGGCTTTGGGGTGCTTGTTGCTCAACCACCCTTAGCTGTGATTAAAACGAAGGAAGATGATTTGAAGTCAGTGAAACTTTGCTTAGAGTTCTCTGTCTCTTTGAAAAGCTCAAAGGCAACAGTGATGAGAAAACAAATTAAAGATGACATCACTACTTTTTCTTGGTTGAAGCAGGAAAGTATTACCGGTAGCTTTGTTGCTAAAAAAGATAGGACAGATTCAGACCTTGGAAACAAAAGAACCTGACTCTCAAAGAATTTAGCCCTAATGTTGGTCCCAGTGCTTCCAGAGTTGCATCTTAGGATGATCATTTTATTTTGTTTGTGCTTTCTAACCTGAGAGTTCCCCAGTGGTACTTACCGGCCCAAAGACTTGTGCCTGAGATATTTTTTTCTTTCCTCCTCCTGTAGTTCTGGGGTTGTTCTTGACTTGGTCTAGCAGAAGAAAAGATGCATAGTGGAACTTTTGCCTCTCAAAATAGCAGGGCAAGGTCACTAATAAACTTGTAATGGAGCAGTGCCCAGCAGATGGAGAGGACAGGGCTTTTGGTGAAATGGGAGCTGTGGGATCTGTCTCATCAAGCAACTGTCACAGCTGTCTTCCTCCTCTAGGATGGCCATAGAGAATTCATGCCAGTGCATTAAGTTCTCCCAGAGAATCAGGTATGTGTCTGTACACAAAGATTACTTTATTCTGTCTCCAATTTCCGTAACGTTATGGCACAGCACGTGTCTATACACAGCTGGGTTTTGTTGTCTTCCAAAGAAACCCTTTTTCCTCAATTAAGAGCTCTTTCTGTTCGGAGATGTAGACACTGTGGTCAAAATAATGAAAGGTTTTCCTTAAAGCCAAGCCGTCCAATGCAGTAGGACAGAAAAAATACTATCACTCAATTTGAGCTTCAGAGCTATGCAGGTACTTAGGAGTATAATCCATCAGGTGCTCTGATCTACAAGTCTGGCTGATATCTTGCAGCTGTCAGCATGACATTACTCCCAGTCACATCAAGTGTGTTGAATAGCTAATAGATGTTTTGAAAGGAGGACTTAAACTGGCTTCCCAAAATTCACCTCAAAAATACAGGATCTGTCTACGCTTGGATGTTAAGGTGAGATTTCAGTCCTCTGATAAATCACTAATGCCTGGGGTTTTTTCTATTTTCTTGAAGCTGCCATTTTAACTTGCATTTAGCTACCTGTTAAAAACATATTGTGTTATGCTGTAGCAAACAAAGTGTTGGCAGGTGACTAAGATCAGAAGAAAGAGTAGTGAAGGTGGTTTATTTTTCTGGTGGATGTGGCATTCAGTTCAGAGGGAAGGTAGGCCTTTAAAAGTGTGTAATGAGAATGCTATAGGGTGGGCGTAGGACTTGCGTCAACTCTGATTAACTTTGCTTATACATGTAGTTCAAAGTAAACTGCCACATGGTCAGCACAATGAAGTTAACCCTTCAGTCATCCTGAGCAATGAAAAGAGTGTGTGTAATAATCTGGATTCCTCTGGGTTTGCAGCGTCATGCACGGTGCTCATGGGCCCAGGCTCGGGTTCTGAGCGCTGCACAGCTTGTGTCCATGATATGTCAGTCATTTACTTGCCTCAGTTGCCTTCCTCATCCTGCCTCCTAAATTTGGATTGCCAGTCTAGTAGGGAGCTGCTTTAGGGGACAGTAGGACCGAGGCCTGGCACTCGTTTGTAAAAGCCTTGCGAGAGCAGCTGGATAGGAGGTATAAATTACTATAAATTGCCAGTCTATGCAGTAAGGTGTTTGCATAAATTATTGGAGAGCCCACTTGAACTTGTTGAGCAGTGCTCCCACCAGCATTAAGAGGTCACTTAACCCTCTGCGCGGCCCTGCTGTGGAGCCCAGTCATGCATTGCAGAATTAAATGAGTTCCACCATTTTTCTTCTGAGCGTTGCCCAGAACTGATGCAAAGTGACATCTGACAGCACAGGCAAAGCAGTGACAATGCTCTGAGACACTAATAATAGCTGTGGAGCTAGAGCAGTTTTCCTCTACCCTTATTTTTTATTAGATTCTCCCCTCTTTGGTGAGGAAATGTTGTCATTCCTGGCATGGTTTATCCTTGGAAACCACCTTTGCTGAGCAATTTAATCGCAAGGCTGGCTGCATGCTGGAGTCAACGCGTCAGGAACGCTCCCACTTTAATCTCTTTAAAGAACAGCTGATACCTTATGGAGAACTGGGGGAACACAACAAAAACCTACCCCAAACATTCTTGGATGATCCTTGCCAGAAGTTAGGAACAGTGAGGGCTGCTGATGGAGGAGAGGCTGAATCGTCCCTGGAGCAGCGTAGCAGCAAACACTCCTGGAAAGGCAGGCTGCAAATTCTGTGCAGACTCCTCTCTTTCTCTCCCCCCCCTCTCCGTTTCCTTTGTTACTAAGGAGATTTACATTGAAACAAGCTCTGCAGGAATCCTCAGGTTCCTAGTAAGGGTATCTTAATATTTCTACTCCTTTATAATTAGTAAAGGAGGAAGATATTAGAAAGAGTTCCCGTGAGGGATTCTTGGGGCCAAATTACACTAAAAAGAGAAAAAGCAGCGCTCGAAATCTCAATTGTGTGCTTGTGGTCAATTTGATAGGAACCAAGAGGTGTTCCCAGGCTCAGCAGCAATGATGTGGTTTACTTCACTAGGACAGAAGTAGATCAGTCCTTGTTACTTTTTTATGCTTTTGTTTGGAGTTCTCCTGCTGTAGTTGTTTGTTCCTTGTGCCGTTGCCTGTTTCTGGAGGATATTGCCCTACTGTACTGAAGTCAGCTGTGAGACTGCCAAGGGCACATGAGGCTCCAGGATGCCTGGATTTATTTGGGTAGTCAGGTATTTTTAAGCATTGCTCCATGTATAGGGAAAAGAAGGGGCAGCAGTTTTTTTTGAGTGCTGGATTTACAGAAAGGAATAGGTGCCAAGAAGGAACTTGAGGAAGAATTTAGGCATCTAAATCCACAAGGATAATGTTCACTGCTCCTGCATACCTCTGTAAGCAGCTGAGTATCACCACCAAAAGGGTTCCTTAGGTACTTAAAGCTCTTCTCTGAGTGTCTAGAATTATCCATGTCTTGTTGATCCTGAACTGTTCAAATCTGATCGCTCTCCTAAGCCCTGTCAAGATTAACAAACCAGGCTTTCTCCTGACTGCCTCCTGAGAGGCCCTGCTGATAGCACAGACAGAGCATGCCTACAGCATGCCTCTGCACCAACAAAATACAGAGACAGCTGCTATTTACATTCCAAAGCAGAGGAAGAGTCAGGGATGTCCTGCTGCTATAAAATAGCACTGAATATTAAACGATAAGAGAGGAGCTGTTGCACGAGCAATGGGATTTTGACCAATCTTTTCAGTGCTCCTCCACCACAGCAATCTTCTCAGCCTTTTCATATTCCCTATGATTTTTTTTTTGCAGTATCTTCAGCTCTCCCATCTTCCCTACATCCCTGTGGTCACTTCCTTCTACTTCTGACACCTCTGTGCATGTCTCTGCCGTGTGTCAGGCTTCTTCCCATGCCCCCTGTGTTTAGTCATGTCATAGCTTCTGCTTTCTCCCATATCTTCTGTTTGGCCTGCTGCTGGGAGGGAAGCGGCTCATGGTGTGGGTTGTTGGGAGCAGTGTGTGGGCTGAGCGGTTGGGCGTCATGCGTGTGTCAGTTGGAGAAGTTCTGCAAGAAAGTGGGTGCTGAGCAATTTTCCAGTACACTCTGAGTCCATGTGGTAATGTAAGGGTTTGAGTTTCTTTACAGTTTAGGAGTCTAAAATAATTCTGATGCAAGGCATAAATGGTCAAAACTTAGTGAATATGGTGAACGACTTGGAAAATGCTTTGGGAAGGGAACTATTGGAGATCATTCAGTGTGAAGGTGAATGGAAAGAAAGTAGAGAGAAGGGAAAAATTGTTAGGTTCCTGCAAAAGAGCAATTGAAATCTTAGAGCAATAGTCCCCTCCCGTTTCAACGCCTATCTCTTCTGCTAGTGTCTTAATATGTATTCGGAAAGATAACACCAGGTCCTCTTTCACCTTGGCAGCACTACTGGTGATGCTGTTATACAGCTCTGTGGTTGCTGATTCTTTTTTCCACTGTTACACACCAATATTTTTTCCCAAGTTGATTATGCAGGTTTTTCTGACCTTTAGAAATATGGCACTTCTGACTGCTGCAGTGGGAACCAGCTTTTCCATTTACATCTCTCCTCAATTCCCAGGGCATTATGGATGACTTTTTTTTTTTTTTGCTTCCAATATATTATCTTCTTGTAGAATTAGCCTTCAGGAAATCAACATCTGGTACCAATTATTGTTCTTTAGCTGAGGTAGCTGAATCTCCTGCCTTACAGCAGTGAAGGTCTAGAATTCCTTTACCCCAGAGTGCATGGACACCATCAGGAATGGCAGAAGCTTTTTGTGAGACGAGGAACATTGGCATGCTTCCCAGGACCTGCTGATAGCACGAAAGTGTATGTTACGGGCTGGGCTGTACAATACCGTGGTAAAGAAACACTACGAGGCTATTAAACACCCACTTTAAATTGCACCTTTGATCAAATTCCTAACCAAAGGCAGCATCGTTGTGCAGTTCTGTGTGCGTGCTTTGCAAATTACATCCCCACATGTATGAGATCTCTGGACACCAGAGGGGAAGGAATATCATGCACACAATAGAGCTGGAAAAACCTTCTGTCTTAATGGTGTCCCATCAATTCTTATCTGATAATCTCTCCTTTTGAAGGTATGTGGAAAGCCAAAAATAAGAACAAAGCAAAGCATAGACATAGACTTGCCTTGACCTGTCTTCTAGACTATATCTCTTTGGAGCTCTACTTGCTTGCTATACTTGTCTTCCTGTGACCTCTCTCTCATCTTGTTACCAAGCTCACTTGCTGGTGTGAGAAGCTCCCCCTCCTTTCCTCTTTCCAGCCTCTCCTGTTTGTAAGAGCCTCCTTGTGCTTGTCTGCCTTATCCACTTTGTCTTATATTTTCAGCAGAGATTAGAAATATCTTCTCCTTTGAGTCTCAAAGTTCTGAATTCCTCTATCTTCCTGCCACTGCTTATCTTGCTGCTGTATTTTTAAACTCTAATACACTCCAGGATATGGTTGTCACAGGGGACACTTGAACAAAGTAAGAGTAGTGTAGCAACCTCCCAAAATTCTCAGCGAAAGTGCTTTGACAAAAGAAGAAAGTTCAAGGCATAAAAATATGTATCTATATTTTTTAGTGGTTGAATAGTCAGCATATGATAGCAGAATGATTTTGGAGCGTGTTAACTGCACTCATCCCCAGTCTAAGATATCCACGTCTGCTTTCATAGGAAAACCCATTCTGTTCTGATCTATCATGTATTGTATCGCTTCTAGTTCAAGGCGTCTATGGAACTGGGAAGCTTGCAGTAGCTAATTACAGGTATGGAATGTAAAGGATTACTATTAGCACAGTCCCTCTAACTCCACAGATGAGATATCCAAGCAGAAAGGGGAAGCACGACTCAGCTGGTAGCAGATCGGGGAAATGAACTCTGACTTCCCCCATCCCAGCTAGCAGTGAAGGGGATGGGCCAACCTTCCTCTATCCTGTGGTTTGCTCCAAATAAGTCTTGGAAGGCTGAGAACGACTCTGCATTACCTAGTGAATAGACTCTTATCTAAGTGATCCAAAACCACCATCAGTGAATTTCTTGAATCCTTTGAGCTTAATGGAAAGTCCCTGAAACACTACAACTTTCAGAGCCAAAAGAAGTACCAGATCTTAATGTCATTCAAGTGGGGAGGTTGGACTCAAGTTGTCTTACAGACTCCTTGAAAGCTTGAGCTGAAAATCTTGGACTGATAGCTTTGTGGCTTAGGAAGCTCTTAGCAAATGCAGACACAGGTACTTTCCATTTGAAACTTTCTTGTTGGTCCTTAAGATATTTCTGGGTTTTTTACCTTAAATGAGGGGCTGTCAGGGATTGTCAGGATAGTGACTAACAATTTCCTTTCTTACTGCTGCCCACTTGGCAAGGTAAGTTGCCATATTCCAAACAAGAAACTGGTTCTCTGTGGTTATTTGTCTTTCTTGTTGGTTTGCTTAATTATACTTGCCCTGAAGACAGCTTTAAGATACATATCTAGCTTTTCAAATGATGCCCTTGCAAGCTCTGAAGTTCATTATCACTTGTAGTGCCCATAACTGTTTTCAGGACCCCTGTCATTTTCTTAGGGATTAGGGTGTTAGTGTCCAACACACTTCTCCTCTGGAAGCTGTTTACAAGGCCATCTTACTGACTTCCCTTTGTCTTGTCCTCTTTGTATGTCCAGCCCTCTTCCCATTTTAGGGGAAATACGGGGATAACTGCCTTCTTTATTGAAGCGCTTAGAAATGTTGAACATGGCATTTAGAGGATTGCAACAAGCTTGTGGCCTTTGTGGTGGCTGGGCAGCTGAAAAGCACTTCCCTTCCATGGGGCAGGGAGGAGGACACCCAGAGCTGGCTCTAAAACTGGCAGTTCCTATTCAAGCTAAAGGCAGGCTTCCACCTGATGTTAACCCTGTAGAGCTGGTGAGACAATTCAACAAATTCCATCTAATGCAGCATGTATTTACTAGAAAATTAATTACGGTTTTTTTCTAAGTGGTTTTATTTTAGGGACAGTAAGTTAACTCTTGTTGCTTTGCTATAGGGGAAAAAAAATCAGAAGAAAAGGCACGTGATTTCTTCTTCTTCCGAAATCTTTGTATTGTTATGCTGAATAGCTGCAAACAATTTGCATTACAATGTAGCACAAATAAGAGATGCCACTGACTGAAGTGTAAACTGAGCAAAATGTGGGGAACATTCAGTACAACCAAATCTAAGTGGTTTGAGGCAAGATTGGACCTCTTAGAGGTGAGAATACAGGGTGCTGTTTGTTGGGTCTCAGACAAGCCCTGTCGTCTGCAAAATTCCTATCTTTAAGATGTCCAGTTGATCTTAATTTTCAATATAAGTAACATAATGTGTGTGGTTTAGCTGCCAAAATCGTCAGGCAAAAAGGATGGGGCAGGTGGGGTGGAATATGAAACCCTGTAGAACAGGATTAGGCAGGATTAAAGTCAGAAATGATCACACTGCACTGGGTAGTAGATACTGCCAGAGCCAACTCAATAAAACTCAGTGGGACACTTGACATTGCACATTTTGAAGCAGCAAGTCATAAATCTATATTCATGTGAAAACTTCTGCACTCAGTCTGATGGGAACAGAAACGCGACACAGCTTCAGGTGCTGGCTTAGGGGAATAAAGCACAGGTTGCTGCCTTGCAGGGACAGATCTCTGCTAGGAAAAATGGAAAACAACTTGAATGATGTATGTAATTATGCTTGTTTGCAGGGTTGTGTAATTTCTACAAGCCCACTGCGAATCCTTAAAACCTGAGATTAAACCCAGCTATAGATACATTTTTAACAACAGTTGTCTATATATAATTATATGCATATACATATATAGCAGTTGGTACAATAGTTGCCAGTTCAACAATCCAAAGCACATAAACATTTGTTTACCTTTATAAATTAAACCGCATACTTAGGTGCTTTGCTGGACAGGGAAGTACTGAAGTATTTTGCTTAAATGCTGGGCTGAGTCAGGTCAGAATGAATTTGAGTTCTTCTCACCTCACTGTTGGTATGAAATTACTTAGAGCTTTGAAGACCAATGTCAAAAGGATGCTACAGAGAAAATGGGTTCTTGAGTCAACTTCGTGTTTCATTAACTCTGCGCGCGTGGTGCACGTGCTGCTGCCGGCGGCGCTTTGGCAGCGTGGGAGGACCAGGACGTGGGATCTGTGCGGCACGGCTGGTTGCAGTCTGGAGCTCTTAACCCAGCATTCTTCAGGCTTTGGATCAAATAGATCTTTGAACTGTTGCAGACTTCAACTCCATCAGTCCCTTGCCATGAGGTAACCGTTTGCAAGGTCCAATATGAGTCATAGATGGGGAGGATATTTCTGGTTTCCAATTAAAAAAAAAAGGCGAAGCTCATAAGCATGAGCAAAAGGTCTCTGTGCTGTAATGGGAACCAGCTGGTGTGGTAGGCCTTTTCAGACTAAAATCTGTCTTTGTTCAAAATGTAGCCCCACCATTATCACGGTTGGAAACAATCCTTGGTGCTGACACGGTAATGACAGCTTCATGTTTTAGACACATCTAATGGCACTAAGTCCTGATCTTAGCCGGCATTTATCAAGATAAGTAAGCCAGTCAGGCAAGAGCGTGGTGGGCTGACTGTATTCCTTTAGATAATGACGTGCGTATTTCCTCTCTTGGAAGAATAATGAACAGAATATGACTGTCAAAATATTTCTCTCTGGAGAGTCTCCAAAATAACTGACACTTACATGAGCTTAGTGCCATCAGCAATGTGAGCTTCCTCACAAACCTGGGAGAAGTGGTGCTGTGGCCAAGACATGTGAGGGTTTATCCATAAAACAAACCAGAGCCTGGGAGAATCATTTTCTAACAACTCCCCACAGTTCTCACTTGCCATTGGATCTCTCCTGGGAATAGCTTCACTCTCATGGTCACCAAATGAGATGGTACCGTGTGTCCTTTAGGTTTTCTTAAGCTGATAGACAAGGTCCTGAGGATTTCAGTGAGGTTGGTTCTCATGTAGGGTTGTCTCATACTTGCTTTAGCTGAAACTTTCCCTAGAATTCTACAAATCTGCAGAGAATCAGGCCCTGCAAGTTCAACTTTACAACTCCTGGATTTTTCTCTTAATCCAACTGGAAAATAGCTCTGCTAATGACTTGTCTGCAAAATAAAGTGCATGCACAGATTCATGCAGAGCTTAATGTGCTCGTCTGGTGTAGCCCCTCTTCAGCTACTTGCCTTTGAGAATTCTGGGAAATGAATCTAATCAGCAAAGAGTCTGTTTCCAGAAGCTGCTGTTGTTTTAGGAAGTATCCATTAAAAAAGGCATAGCTGGGAATTTGAAAGGCATTATTTCAAGTACTCTGCTTCTGTCTAACCAAAAGGGGAATGTGGCTGAGGTGGCTGGAGATAGCTAGCGCTGCTTTGAGCTCAGAGCGAGCTAATGGCCCATGGCACACAGGGTACGCTTCTCCTGTGACGGCGAGGTGTGCTGTAACGGTAGAGTAAGCTCCAGCAATGCTGCAGCACAGGTCAGAGCTGGAAAGTGTACATAAAGGGCTCTCCCTGCAGAACAGGTCAGGTCATGCTGCTGATGAAATGCGTCCTGCAAAGGTGTCATAACACTCTCCAGTCTGGGCTGCTGGGAAGAATGAGAGCAGGGTTTTGCAAGGCTGGACTAAGGTGAGTTTATTCCCTTTTCATTCTTTCAAATGTAGATTTGTTCCTGTTGAGTTAGGCTGTGATGAACTTACTTTTGACTGTAGGCAAAGGGCTGACACTCGTGCTGATGAAGTGACTTTTGTATTCTTGCTGACCTCGGTTCCATGCTATTCACTGTAGATTTCATGAACTTTCTGTAGGGGCAGACAAGACATTTCTTGTAGCTGGGGTTGGGGGCAGAGCTGGGGGGGGCTCTGTCAATGTTTCAGCTGCCAAGATCCCTCTTTTCCGGAGTGTTTCAGGGACATCCTGGGGTATGCTAGAGGTGATCAGTACAGTAGTATCTGATACAGGATCTGCTGTGCGTCCAGTTGTAAGAGGGACAAAAGGATGCCTCCTGCAGATCTTCAGTGGAGTCAAGTAGAAAAGGTCTCTTAGCCTTCGCAGTACTACAGGGTAATATTGGAATGCAAACTTATCCCCATGTTCTTTGAAACTGGAGAAAGTTGCTGGCATAGCAATTGCTTTTGTCAAATGTCCCATAGCCACAGAAAGTGTGGAGAAGGGACAGCAGGGTACAGTGGTCAGGACAGTGTTTGGAGATCTGGGACCACAGCTGGGTGAGGAGTTTGGGTGTTTATTGAGGAGGCAGAAATCCAGAATTTCACTGAAAGCACATTACCTTGTTCTGCCCCCGTGAGTGTCGTGGGGCTGCTCACCAGTGCTTGCAGTGCCATGCTGGGTGGTGAAACTGCCTGGGGCAGGGAGGGGTGATCCTGCTGCCCTCCTTCACTCAGGGAACAGGGACAGGCAGCAGGATATTTCTGTATATCTGAGAAGCAATGAATGGTATCACAGACAAGGCAAACAGGCAGTTAAGAGTGGGTGGGAGCAAAACTCCTACATTTGTATTTGTTTCTTAACAATTGATATGTGCAATGAAGTCCAACCCCTCCCTCCAAACGTGTTTGTGTGAGGTGGTTTTACCAAGAAAGGATAGTAAAACATCAGCAGTAAAATAATATTTATAGAGCTGTGTATTTGTGAAAGTGACTGTGGTTTTCTAGGTAAACAGTTGCTGGATTATTCAAAATACTCTGTCTATCAAAATCCTTGTGTCATGGAATATTTCCTGCAGTTTCATGGAGAGCCTCTTTTTAACTGCTAGTGGTAAACCTGTAATGCTGTGTTAGGTTTTTAATAACTTGCAAAGGTCCCTGATTGATTTTTCACACATCTATTTCCACAGCAATAAGGTTTTACATACCGAGATGTGGGAAGGAAAGGAAAAAAAAAATCACAGGATGTTGAATGTGTTTCAAAACCTGTGCCTAAATGTCTGTCCTTAAAAGACTCTCAACCTGGGGGTGGTTAAACTAATTACATTAGCAGTACTTGAGGAGAGGTGGAAAGTTTGCACTTTCTCAAGGGATCACTTCTTTTCCTTAAAGACAAAGTAATTTGCACAAAAACCTGAAAATCCCCTGCTAAGCTTTGTGCTGACTCCCAGAATATGGACGTTTCTCCTGGTGCTGTCTAGCAGTGGGAGCTGCCGGTCCCTGTGTCCATGGCGGGGCTGTGGTGGCCAGGGCCCTGCACAGCCCAGTGCCCGTGTCACGCGTGGCCATGCTGTCTGGTTGCAGAGTTTGGCCATGCCTTGCTTTTCATCAGCTCAAATGCTGTTTGCTGTAGCGCTCCCTCTCATCGTCTCACATTATTTCTGTGTACTGGAAGAGTAGTGCAGAGACATGGGGATAATCGGATGTGTGGAAGAAAGCACCTGGAGTTGTGGGTTTGGGCCCTGGTGCTGCTGATATGCAGCCTCATCTGACTCCAGCTGTGTGGTTCATTCTCCACCTGGGCTGGAAAACCCTCCTGGCTGCCTTTGTGTTCTCTGCCTGGCTGCTGGCCTCCAGGCACTGTATCGCACAACGGAAGAGCAAAGTACACCTGATGTGACACCAATGACAACTGTGACCCAGAACGTGCCCTCGGAATTGTCTTTACAAGTTCAACTTCAAATATCTGCAAAGCCTTGATGAAGTTCAATGGGCTGTAGGCAGTTGTCATTTACATAGCAAACATCATTACTGGGGATATTTCCTTCCATATCTCATAGCAGCTTGGCTAAAGAGTGGAGTCCAGCCTAGCTCGTTCAGAGCTTCTGAGTAAACAAACAAGCATGCATCCTACTTAAAAAAAGGACTGGCAATTAAAAAAGACATTTTGCATTGTACAAACAGGAAGGATTGTAAAACACACTTTGCAGGGAGTCAGTGGAAATGCATTCAGTCTAGTTTATAATCACAGCACAATGAAATACCCTGAACATAAATAGCAAGAAATCAATTTTCTTTAGAAAAAGTAAAATAAAGAACATTAAATGATCATTTGACTAGATAACTGCAGTTTACTCGGTGGTATAACTGTCAGCTTGCCTGTGCACAATAATGGAATTAATGCAGAGGGGGTATGCTTTCGATGTCTCCTTCTTTACAGTGACAATAACTCCCTTGTTTTCTCTAGTGAGTAGATGTTTATATTCTAATTTTGTCCTGCAGGCTACACAGAGCCTTAAACTTGCAAAAGGGATTTGTGAGCAGCTTGCTTGTCAAGAACAAATACTAGTCAAAAGAAATGCATGACTTACTGACCTGGAGTTCACTGAACCTTCATCTCGATGCTTCCGCCCTGGAGTTCACTGAACCTTCATCTCTCCGAAGCACTAAAGAATCGGCTTCTCCGAAAATTAAGGTTCTGAGATTAGACTAGAAGCTTCGACAAAGGACCTGTATGGCTTTACAAATACACATCGATTAGAGGACTTTAAAAGAGCTTTGTGAGAACAGTGGGATTATGGAAAGCAAATGTTTGAGAGTAAGAAACCAAATGAGGTCAAGGCTGATGAAACCCAGACTTCTGAAAATATGGAATTTGCATTTTGGCTAAAAATCTTCACTCTTCTTCCTTACCTGTGACATTATTCATTTGGAGATACAGTGACGGTAGCTGTCTGCCCTAGTCATCTTGTCAAGATGGTGATAGGCTGTGGAAGGAGATGATGACTTTCATAAATACATCAGTTCTGGTCTGCGTGTGCCCCGTATGTTTTTTGTGATAGCTGATTCAGATTTGTTGCATCTTCCAAGCTTTTATAAGTTCTTAAGGAATCTTACAGGAATATTTCAAATTCATGCTCTTTTAATATGTGTTTAATAACTACCTAGTTGTGACAACTTTTTTTTCATGAAGAAACATCCCTCCAAATATCAGCCCTAAGGTTTCCATGCAGCGTTAGGGCTAAATGAACCTTAAATACTTGGTTCTCAAAGTTTTTGATGCTTCAGAACTGCACCTCTTTCCAAGGCGCAAATATGAAACTTAATGCTAAGATGAAACTTATGACAGATTAGTAGTTCCTGTACAGAACTGAGCAAAGGAAAAGCCGCCTTCTATGACAGAACAGTGCATTTGCATGCATATGTGACTGTGATGTGGATGTAAGTGTACAAGATTTCTATTATGTGTATACATGGCCACAAAATCAGATAGAACTTTATTTAAAAATGTATACATAATAAAATTGCATATGCTTTTCATATGCTCAGAAAACGTCATCTGTGTGGTTGGTAGTTACTTTTTTTAAAGCAATTTACTACATTGGTTCCAAGATTCTAACTCATATATATTTTATCTGTTTAATTACAAAGATATTTGTAGGATGAGAAAACTTGGAAAACTGAGAAAACTTGTTTTGCTTCCCCATAATCTGCAGAGTTGACTTTGATAGTGTGTCATAATTCCTCCTGGGTGCCAGTCAAAACAAAGACTTTGCCCTGTACACAAGCAGTTCTTGTTTGGATGGTTTTGTTATTTTGAAATGTAGAGTAAAATCTGAGACAGATTATTTCCCTTCTTGTAGCTGAATAAGGATAAGGCTGAAAGTGTTACTTCAAGCTTAAAGATTTTTCACAGAGGATTCGATCCCCTTAACACAGTGCCACTGTGACACTTTGCTGTATCATGGACAGTTTGAGAACAAAAGTAGGAGGAAAAAAATCTGAAACCTTACAAAGTGTCAACTTTCGCTGAAAGAGGTTTCTTCAAATGTTGTTAGCAATGGAACTTGACGGAAAATACTTATTTAAAGCTTTAAAGCTTCTAGAGTTAGAGCACAGTTTAGATGAGTACTTGTTTTAATGTTTCTTTTTCTACTCCCTTACCCCATTTACTTGAAATAATAGCGTACGTTTCTGTGGCCAGCTACAAGTGTTTACTGTAATGGTACTGTTGAATTACGTTGCTTATACTACAGTTGTTGCACTTATGTGCACTCGTTGATAATTTTTCGGGCTAGAAGAAACTGTACATTTGTCTTTTGAAGCTTAGATGAATGGAGAAAACAAACTATTCCATGAAATTATATATATCGTGAAGAATGACAGTCAGTATTCTAAAATACTGTGCCATTTACACGACTTGTTTGTGGCTCCGGTTCACGGACATAGCTGGCTGTTTTCATATTCCTGATGGAGAATCAGACGGTTGAGCCTGAGGTTGTGCTTATGTTTAAAGACAAGCTCAAGGTTTCTGATCTAGGCTATCAATTAGAGGGGGGGAAAAAATGTGTGGAGCTGCAACCTTGGAGACTGGTCATTTGCTGCTTGTCTGTGTAACCAAAGTGCTGCAGTCCTGGGCCAGCATGCCCGCTCCAGCAGTGACACGAGGGGCTTACAGAGGGGCAGCAGATGAGGGTCTGTACACAGCAGTCTCTCTCTGTTGCTGTATTGCAGCTTTCCTCAGGCAGGAGTTGATGGTTGTATGTCATACCTTGAAAGCCTGTTGCTTCATTTGTCCTTTCTTGTCTGAAAATAGTAAAAACTTTTCATTTTCTGAATTGGTTTGAGATCCCTGAATGGGAAGGGTTCATAGTTACTGCAATTAGCTATCCTTTTAGTGAGTCAATTTTAGATATTACTGAATCAAAACCACCCAATCTCTTACTTGCTCTTGAGTTCAGAAATTACTGAGTATTTAATTTTTGGCTGAAATGGAGTTTTACAGTGATCTGGTAATCTGAACTAAGATTACCTAGTGTCACAAGTAGAAGACAAGAAGATTAGTGAATAGGCTCAGACAAGACACACAATGAGGTTTCCAGCAGTGTTCCTGAAGTGCCTTGGGAGAGTTAATCATAGCCCTGCAGCACCTCTTACTATCAAACCACTATTTGTCATGCATTAATGAAGGGACTACACCCATCATAAAGGTGGTAAACGGGAGAGCCTCAGCACCCACAGTGCTCTCCTGGTGACCATCCAACCTCTGTTGTACCCAGAGCCCTGCAGGTTGCTTTGTAATGCAGATTACAAAGCTGGAGGTTGAAAGAATATCAAAAGCAACTTATTTAATAATGCAAGTGGAGGGCAAATCCCAGGAGCTGTTGAAAATACCAGCACAGAAGCAGCTTTTCTGTTGACCCTTTTCCTGCGGGACCATTGTCAGCCCCAGTTTTTTTTTTTTTTCCTAGAGCTGTAGATGGGATTTCCAGTGGACAACCACTCTGTTGTAAAGATAGTGAGGTGGGCACACAGAGAAACCAGCTGCAGCTCCTGCTGCCTGTGGTACCCAGGTGCTGCAAAGGCAGGCTGGCTGCTGGATTTGCAACCAGGCAGGGGTGAAAAAAGGTCAAGAAGAATCTCGCTGTTCCCAGTGTCTGTCAGTAAGTAATCATGCAGATAAAAATCACACCACTCCCTCAGCTCAACAAAAAAATTTCTTTCTCTATCTATATATCCATATAACATTACAATACAAGCCTCAGGGCATCTCTTGTCCTTATCTAAACAAAAGTCTTCTCTGAAAACCTTAGTCATGCAAGTTATGGCATGAAATCACCCTTTCAGCAGAAAAATGGTAATTTTGCATCTGGAGTCAAAGGAGGACTGGCTTGGTGTACAAAGCTATTATGTTTCTCAGATCCAATCACCCTGAGTAATTTGGGAGCAACTCACAGATCAGTCTATAAGGGTTTTTTTTTTTTCAGTGCAGGTATAAATCTTACAGAAACTGTACCTGGATTTTTCTTTGGGTCTTGCTGGCATCTATGTAGTGTCATCTGCTTTCTCTGTGGTAGCCATAAGAAAAATGTCAGACAAAAGAAGTTAAATGGGAATGACCTGCAAATAAACATTAGTCTGCAACACTGGATCATTGTACTGTGATTGAAGTGAGGAGGAGAAAAGCAGGGAGTTTGCCTAGGGCAACATGCTGTTGGTGCAGTATTTGTTGTTATGGTGGGTAAATTAAAAAAAAAAAAATGTTGCATGTGATTATCAATTGCCACCTTTTTTCCAGATTTGGTACAGAGGAACAGACCTATCTTCCCTCTACTTTGTGTTGGGTGATTTTTTTTTTTTTTTTTGGTTTCTCCTGGATCCCAGTTGTCTCTTGGCCAACACACAGAATATTTTTGCAAACCAAGAAGGGGAGGAGGGAGCTGATTGCCCTATTTGGGCAGTGCCTGCACAGTTCTAGGTGGGCTGTGGAGGATGCAGGTAGGTAAGCAGATACAGCTATCTCCTGGGAAACAAATCTGTGTGCAAGAATCCTTTTCCACAAAGAGAAACCTCTGTGGATTCCTCCGTTGGTGTAGCATTAACTTGCACATTTCACACTGAAAAGGATGTTAATACAGCTCTTAAAAATAACTACATATAATGAGCCTTTTCTCTGTCTTCATGCTTTCAAAAGAATTTATTTGTCCTTATTAGTTCAGGCACAACACAGCACTGAGCTGTCTTCCTTTAAATAATCCTGCTCTCAGCTGCTTGCATTGTTCACCCCAGTCTGAGAGAGCAGCAGTTTAAAGGCTTGATTTCCCCTTCCTGATATAATTTAAATACGAAGCTGCTTCCATGGTTTGTCTTGAGCAGCCCTGTCCCTGTGAGGGGTGGTGGGATGCTGGGGTCCATCCTGGGGGTGGCCATGCTCCGAGGCACCCTGCAGCGGGAAGAAGGGGGCTGTGCCCCAGGCCTCACTTCTGGGGGTGAGAGAGATAAAGGAAACCTTTCTGGCTGGCTGGAAAAGAGAAGGAAAGTTGTGACCTAAGGGGTGGCTGGTGTTGTCTGTAATGGCTTTTTTACTTTCTTCTTTTCCTGATACTTCTGCAGTGTGCATTGCTCCATGGAAGAGATCCTATAGTACGGCTCCCTCCCTGCTCCAGACAGACGGTAACTGGTAAGCCTTGATTTCTTTCCTTGATTATAGTGTCTCAGTGCAAAACTTCAAGATATTTAAAGTACGGCTGATTATTAAGAACTGCACTCTCTGCTTGCATTATTTCTTGACATTACTTCTGTCTTGCTATTTTTCCTTCTTTCAGAGGTGAAAATCAAGCTTTTCACAATTTCCCCTTCTTTAGATTTTATAAGATATTATGTTGTTTCTGCTTTAGTTTTAAATGTTTGCATTCCCTCTCACTGGAGACCTGGTCCCCTGCCCCCTCCTGCAATCCCCAAATGCATGGGGGTTTTGAAAGTGCTGTTCATACTTCTCACTTCACTGTTTATGATGCTGGGCAGTGATGCATTCAGATTATCACAGCACGGGTAAAATAATACCCATTTCTTCACTTACATCCTATTACTGCACCTCAGAGGGCCCTGTTGCTTAGATTACCCAGGGGAAAGTCAATGACATATGGTCTTTTGATTTAAAATACAAATTGTTGTGTAGAGATTTCAAAGATACCCTAATTTATTTTGAAATGGCCCGTAATGTGCTGGTACTTTTTTGATTATTTTATTAGACTGTGATTTTTTCCATCTAGCTTCTCTTCCCCAAACCTACCAAATGATCATGATTTACTTTGGACATCTGCTAAATGCTGGGCTGTCTGGGGAACAAAGAAAGGGGGCTGCAGTCCTGGTGGGAATATTGAAGGAGAGCAGTGAAACCGACTGCGATCCTCCAACAATGGGGTAATTTGAGCCACACAGCCTTACTGCAATTCCTCTAGCTTGCTGTTTTTTGCACGTGAATGTGTGTATCTCTGAACGTGTTATGATTACCTGCTGGTATTAAATATGTTTATCTTGTTTAAGACACCTCAAGCCTTTTTCATTCAGATCTATTTCTTTGCTATGTGTTTTCAACAAGAACAAATCTGAGGCATGAGCAGGAGCATTGACAGGACACTGGGACCTGTTTGATTGCCCCACCCACAGATGCTGAGATATTTGTTTTCCGCTGTCAGTATTAGTGTATTCTCGGTTCTCCTCCCCTCCACCCCCAGCTGCAACTGGTACTGAAAAGGGTTTTTGATTCTTTCCTAGCACTTGAAGCAAACCCGGCTGCATTTTAGCTTCCTCCTGCAGGACAGATTCACTCACTGTGGTTACTCTGTGGTTGCCACATGTTAATTACATTAAAGGCTCTGCTCCCTAATCTAATGAAACAGAAATCCATGAGATGTGTAAACCCGTTCTATTCTTCTCCTATTTTCAAGAACATTTCCTGTTCTCATCTCTCCCCCCTCACTAATTTAATGACTATGGGTTCAGTCTGATGGAAGGGAGCTTTCAAAGAGTGTGTGTCAGGATAGGTTGTTAAAATATATCCATCCTGTTTGGATTTCAGCAGTTGTGATAACCAGGAGCATGGAGGCGATATTCCCGTTTGAAGAATAATGATAGGTATTTATCTATGAAGTACGAGTCAGTATCTAGGGTTCTTAATTGTTTGATAGCAGTGCAAAAAGCACACTGCAAATCAATAAAAGTTTTACCTGAGTAAAGATGATTGAAATCCTTACAAAAAGGTGCTCTAAGAGTGATGTATGTAATACCATTAAATACACAGCCAGAGATACTGAGATATCTGTCTGTTTATATCTGAATGTGGTGTGTTGGCCCTGGCTGGAGGGCAGGTGCCCACCAAAGCTGCTCCATCACTGCCTCCTCAGCCGGGCAGGGGAGAGAGAATACAGCAAAAGGCTCGTGGGTGGATTAGGACAGGGAGAGATCACTCACCAGTTAACTCTCATGGGCAAAACAGACTCAGCTTTGGGAAAAAAAATTAATTTATCATAAATCAGAGTGAAAAGACAACCCAAATCTTAAAACACCTTCCCCCCATCCCTCCCTTCTTCCAGGAGTCAAATTCATTCCCAGTTTCTCTCCATCCTCCTTGCTAGCAGCTCAGGGGGACAGGGAATGGAGGTTGTGGTCAGTCCATCACACGTTATCTCTGCCGCTCTTTCCTCCTCATAGGAGGATCCTCACACACTGCCCCTGCTCTAGCATGGGGTCCTTCCCATGGGAGACAGTTCTCCACCAGCTTCTCCAACATGAGTCCTTCCCACAGGCTGCAGTGCTTCATGAACTGCTCAGTTCATGAGTCCTTCTCACAGGGTGCCATCCTTCAGGAGCAGCTGCTCCAGCCTTGGTCCCCCAAGGGTTCACAAGTCCTGCCAGCAAACCTGCTCCAGCCTGGTCTCCTCTCTCCAGGGGCCACAGCTCCTGCCAGGAGCCTGCTTCAGCGTGGGCTGCCCATGGGGTCACAGCCTCTTTCGGGCATCCCCCTGTTCCGGCATGGGGATCCTCCCCAGGCTGCAGATGGGTCTCTGCTCCCCCATGACCCTCCATGGCTGCAGGGCACAGCCGGCATCACCACGGGCTGCACCACGGGCTGCCAGGGAACCTCTGCTCAGGCACCTGGAGCACCTGCTGTCCCTCCTCTGCTGACCTTGGAGTCTGCAAGGCTTGCTCTCCCACATTTTGCTCTCTCTGTCTGTCTGCAAAATCTCCACTCTTCTGGTTCTCCCTCACCTTCTTAAACATGTTACCGCAGAGGCCTTACGATGGCGATTTGCTTGGCCAGTGGCAGGTGCATCTTGGAGCCAACTGGCATTGGCTCTGTCAGGCACAGGGGAGGCTTCCAGCAGCTTCTCACAGGAGCTGCCCCTGTAGCCTCCCACTACCAAAACCTTGCCACGCAAACCCAGTGCTCCAAAGAACAGAATATAACCTCAATAGGGGTTTAGAAAAAAGTACTGAAGACAATTTCTAAGTGTGTTAAAACATCAATCCTCTCCAAGTTTCCAAGTAGCCGATGTTTAGACACTTCAGCTACGACACAAGCCGCACTGTATCTCAGCCTTGAAATGGTCTATGTTCTGCTTTTGCATTTATAAGTTTTGTTACTGTCATAATAGGAAGTTTAAGAGCACACAAGGCAGCAAAGAATTTCAGTTTTTGCTTATAATTTTTCAAGTGGAGGGTTCACTTGTGCAGGAGTGCTCAAATGGCTGAGAGCTGGGAACTGAGGCTGCACGTGCTGGCTCCCTCCCGAACGCTCTAACTCCCCATGGAGTCAGTTCATTTTGTGTCTGGACTTCAGTGTAAGGTTTAGTCAGAGATGACAGCAGCAGAAGTCCTTCATGAGTCATCTCCTTAATCCTGCTCCAGACAGAGGGCTCTTCCTTTTGCTTTATTGGTCTGTTAGCTCCCTTGTCCTGCTGTGTTAGATGTGTTGTTGGTGGTTGTTGGGTTTTTTTCCAATCTAAATTAGGTTCTTTTTTTTCCTGTGCTTTCCATTCTTTTGGCAGAGGCATTTTCAGCCATTGCAAGGATTTTCTATCTCTGCAGGTTAGCCCTGGCTTGTGCCCTACTCTAGCAGATTAATTCCTGTCCTAAAGGGAAAACTGCCTGGGAGGTTTCCCATGAAGAAGCTGATCTAATCCATTTGAGCTGGTAAAAGACTTCTGTGAGCTTTGAAATGTGCTGGGCTGTGCCTTACAAGTAATTCATGTTACTTTCATAGCAAGGCAATGGCAATTTAAAGTGAGAACAATATCTAGAGGCCTGTAGGCCTGTGACCCAAGAGAAGGTCTCCTAGTAGCTGCTAGAAATTTATATAATGAAATCCCAAACCCTGTGAGATATTCCAGGCTTTGCTGCCAACCTGAAACCTGAGTTAGGGTTATGGAGGTCTATGAAACTTTCAAGAGAACCATGGCCAGTTTTTGGTTTCAACTGAGTTTTGCAGTGGTGCCATAGGTCCATTTAAATGCTGAATATGTGGAAATGAGCTCGTCTCCTGCCATGTGAATGTTAATTTAGTGCACTTTGTTTAGCTCTGATGGCAACACAGTTTTTGGAAATGTTCTGTGTGCATTAGTCACCAATATCTGAGCATGTTTCTATTGTGCTCATCTGCCAACGGTCCTAAAAAGCATCAGCAATTCATCTATTCCAGCTGGGACAAGAAAGACTGACAAACTGCAGCGCTGCATTGAAAAGCAACTAAAAATGGAATCATAGGGCATGTTTATTGTATTTTCGTGACTGCAGCAGTTAGGGACTGATTTTCTAGCATACTGCAGCATTTGGGATTACCGCTGTGGGCTGTCCTGTTTCATCCCACGGAATGACTCAGTCGGAAGTCTACTCTTCTGAAGCCTGTGTGGAGGATCAGGCTCCGATGGTTGTACTGATGAGGGGGTGGGAGCTACATTCCCATCCAACTACCTGACGTGGGGCTAGTTTTATTCCAACAGCCTCGTGCTAGGATGACAACCTTCAGTGAAGTTACAGAGTTAGCACGTGTAGCACTGAATACTTACAGGTTGAGGCTGAGAGGATCACATCAGGAAGAAGGGAGAACTCATGGTTAAGGCCCTGAGCTAGAACCTCATGAATCTGTGTTGGACTTCTGCTATGAGATCCTTGCCTGACCTTGTGCTCAAGGTCATACCAGAGGTTTACTTTCCATCTCCAGGGTGGAAATACTATTTCTCCATCTGCCTGCTCTTTGTTTCTCTACATAAATGAGTGAGGAGGAGCCTTCAATGAATGAAGCGAGAGAGGGGTCTCACAAAGCGAACTTGCACTGAATAAGGCTAGTTTTAAAGTGTCTGTATCTAATAGGCTCTTCCAGAGGCTGAATTAGTGCTGATAAAGGACAATTCCTGCTCTGAATTGCCTTGGTTGAAGTTAGTCTTTGCGAATCCCCCTTTTTCTATCACACTCACATGGAATGCCCTGTTCACTAGGGGTTTTGAATGCTATTTCATTTTTGCCATCTGTTTTCAAGACAGTCACCTTGGAGAGAGGCAACTCAACCCCACTTCAGCCTGTGCCCTGCCTGGTGCTCCTACACTGCTGTCTGTGCTGCCGATATCCTGAGCACCTGCTCACAGATGAGTTGGTTTATCTGTGATTTGTCAAGAGGGAAACAAGGAATAAGAAAACTCTGCAGAGCAATGATGCTCTGTATCTTCTCCTGCATAGAATTGCCCTAGCTGGCTGTTCCATCATACACTTATAAGGAGGGGGACTGAGGCTGTAAGGTTTTTAAGGTCGGCACCATCTATTCAGAGAAGAATAGAAGGTCTGACCTTTTTCAAATGGTAAGCTTTGTCAGTGCTCCCATTGGGATTTTTCCCCAGGTGACTGCTTAAATGTCACTTGTGGTAAACCAGGGGATTGGAAGCATTACGAACTTCCCTTTTTCCTTCATGAAGTAGCACTGAGGATATGTTCTAATGAGGATATGTTTTCTTAAAGTTGAAAACATATCAGAGAAGTTAATAGAAATGTATTTTTCGTATCATGTCTGTTTTGTAAAAGCCATAGTTCTTTAAGATGTCTGTTTCTTGAGCAATGTAAAAAAAAAAAAAAGTCCTGTATAGCTACAATTAACACTGCAGCAATAACTCAGTGGCATGCATTCCTTGTGTTTATTGATTAACGAACAAGACCCCCTGGGGTTTACATTGCTTCCAACACATTTGGTTCCAGCTGAATACCTGCAGTGTGCATTGATCTAAGTGTGTGATTTCTTCTAAATATCAGCCATCCTGTCCTATTGCATCACAGCTGTGAATGTGCTATTGTAGCTGTGCAAAACCAAGTGGCTGCAAATGAAAAATCACCATGTGAAAAATGAAAGGGCACCTGTTCCAATCTCTGTTGACATCCATGAGCCCTCTCTGTCACATTGAGGTTACACCTGCATAATTCACTTGGCTTCAATAGAGTGACTTCTGATTTATATTTGCATGTGTGAGAAGAAACTCAAGTCCCTCAGGGGCTATGGCAACTCAAAGAATCAGGTCCCTGCTGAAGAAAAGGACCAGATAGCAAAGTTCAAAGTGAATGGATGCTTATTTCTTTATAGCTTTTGTTTTCTTTGTGAGCATGAACTACAGATCATTGCACAGGCATTTCCAGTATAGGTGTGGCTGCAGTAATTACTGCTTATTCTTTTGAAGGAACCTGTGCTTAGAACAGAGCAGTCTATGAAAGCACATGAATCTGTTGTCTAAAAGGACCTAATGTGGCCAGCTGGAGTTCAAAGGTTAGGAACAGTGGGATGGGTTGCTTGGCAAGACAAGGGCTTCAGCCATATGCTGTGCTTGGTGGGTTACTGGGCGGTGTGGGTGCTGGCTGGGAGCACCCTGCCCTGGTTCAGCACACTGGCTGAGCAAGCGCTTCATGCTGATGCTGAAGTGCCAGTACAAGTGGTGAGGACGGAGGCAAAAGGAGGAGAGGTAGAAGGAAGGCTATGGGGAAAGAGGTGCTAGTGCTGTAGGAGTGATGAGCTGGATTTGTGTCAGCTCAACACCTCTAATCTATTTTAAAGTTGATATTAAACTATGAAATAGTGTGTAGCAAGGAGGATGGAGAGGTACAGACAAGCTTTCAAACCAGTGTTGAGGTGCAGGCTAATTCTGCATTTCTATTCATAGTTGTATAGCAGAAAAAGCACAGGCTGCATGTGGAAGAGTGAGAAAAGGCTGATAAGCAAACCAGGGAGCATTAATACATCAGTAATGGGAAATTTCTTCTTTCAGCTGCATGTTGTGTTGGTCCTAACCAAGCATAACAATGCCCCACAAGCAGTGCTGCCTTCATCTGCCACAGCCTCACCCAAAACTTGCTGGTAAGGGTGATGTTGGGAGGAGGGGGGCCAGTCCGACTAACTGCAGAGCTGCTCCATCAGGGCTTTGGTACCTGAGCTCCCCTTGCTAGGGCCCAGAGGGATCAGCCTTTGGCCTCCACAGTGGTCTCCCAACTCTACTTTTCTGTAACTTAAAAAGAAGTGTCCCTCTCCCTTTGCTCTTGGGGACATGGTCTCACCATGGCTGTTTTCCACAGAGACCTGAAGAAATGTCTTACTTTTTCTAAAATGCAGCTTTTCTTTGTCTTGTGCTAATCTTTAATGAATACTGTAGCAGCAACAGTGAAGGTGGCTGTGGCAGAACTGGGGAGGAGAGTCGGAGGATGTTACTCTCTTGAAAGATGGGGCTGAGACTTTGGTGGCAAGAGGCTTGGATGCAGCAGGCGGGGAGTATTTCACTCAGAGCAGTCACACTTTGTATTGTGAAATAAGAAGCAGTCTCCAAGGTTCATTAGGCCCTCGCCTATTAAGGGCTTTAAAAACCAGGGTCAGGACCTTGAAACAGATCTGTGGGCCGGCAAGGAGTGGAGTATGCGTGCTATCTGCGCAGCAAGGGGAGCGGTTTTGGTTCAGCTCCAAGTGGATCAGTGCCTGTGGTACAAAACCACCTGGAATTAATTGAAAACGCTGGTGGCCATTTTCAGCAGAGAGGCAGCGAGACTGGGAAGATGCTGCCCTTATCCCCCGGTTACACTGGTGGAGGCACGTGTGGGAGGTTTATGCTGACACTTCCCACACTATGTGCTTTGTGAACTTTCATTTCCAGGGCAGTCAAGAAAAAGTCTTTCCTTGTCATCGATGACATGTTTTATTTGCTCGTAGTAGAGTTGCACACATTCATTTTCACTCTAACAGTACTGTCCCTAAGCATTGCTTAGAATGAAGACAACTTCTTATGTTCAAATGCTGCCTTTCTGCTCTTACACATCTCTCTTTCCACAGGTCAAGTGCGTGGCAGAGGAATTGTGCGGGATACAGGACTCTTCAAACACATGGAGATGAAGCCCATCAGAAAACTCTCAGCGTTGGCCACGATTTCAAAGTGAATTCCAAACATTTATTGGTTTGTATCTGTTGAAGTGTCCTTTGTTTCCTTTCTGTTCTTTGACTTAGGAATATGAAGAATGCCTAGTGGAATAAATACTTGTTCTTAGCTGATGGCTTTTGGTGGTCCCTTAAGGAAGGCTCCGTGCTCTTTGCTGATGAGGCCATTGATATTTTAGCATACTGAACAAAGTTAGGATGCTCTGGTTATTTATAAATGTAGTGAAGGAGAACTATCCAGATGTCCTGTACTTCACTTCAGAAGTACAACTAAGTACAAATAATAAAATCAATGCATTCCAGCATTGATTTTTGTTGGTCTCAGAATCATGGAGGAGATGAGGGACCTGCTGCTCCAGGAGGGAATCACGACAGGAGATCAGGTGGGACTGTAGCTGCAAGTGTGAAAAGTGTAAGGTGAAGAAATGACTCTTTAGTCAATGTGTAAGAGGAAGTGATTGCAGCTTGCATTAGAAAAATAAACTCCTGGTGTGTTGTGTGCCTTGGTGAAAGGGGAGTGCTGTGGCAAAATGTGGTCTGTCATGCAAGTGGCACAAGAAGCTCTTGATTCCAGCTCTGCCAGTAGAATGTTGATGAGCATGGGCAGTCTATTCTGCCGCAGCTTTTTGGCTTACTCTGTCCTCCCAACATTCTCCCTGGCTTTTGTCAGGCCATGTTGTTCCTGCAGGAGAACTGATTCACCTTTTCTCTGTGGAGCTGGGCCTTTCCTCTCTGCCCTCCACCTTTGGCAGTCCTTGCAGAACACCCCTGATATGGCTGAACTTTCTGACCAGGACAGAGAGATCTCTTGTCCTGGTGAAGCCGGTTTTCCCTGGAGCAGTGCAGTTATAGTGCAGGTTTTTCCATGTGCAGTATGATGATGTCTGGATGAAAACTGGGACTACAGCTCATACATACACAGATAGAGCTGCTGGACCAGTAATTCTCCTGTCTTATTTCAGCTTTATAAGATACAGCTTTAAATTGAATCTCAGAAAAACAAGGCTCCAGGTCCAAGTAGTAGGGTAATGATTTCGAATTGGTTTTTCTCCTGTTTTTTGTAGTTCCACCCAGGTGTTGGGGGTTTTCTCCTTACTGCAGAGGAGGTAGGGGCTATGTTCTTCAAGGGGAAATTCCAGTTTGGGGTAATGCAAATGAAAACACCATGTGTGTCCTTTTTCATTCAAATTACATACAAAAAATTGGTGATACATGAGCAAAGGCAGAACAGAGCCTAGAGTCTTTAATCTTTAAAATCTATTTTACATGATTAAAAGGATCCTGCCTGGAGAAAAGCAAGACTGGCTATTTATATCTCCATTCTTCTCCTCCCCTGCCCCCCCTTTTTTTCCCAGAAAATACTGCACAGTCTTTCACATCTGAAAGACCACGGCTGGCTGCCATTAATTTTAATGCTAAATCCTCATCAGCATTTCAAAACATTATGAAAATGTCTAAGAAACTGTCTTCTAGTAGCTTGAAAATATTGCAGGCAGCAACCTAAATAATACTGTAAGTGCCCTGGTAAGTACAAGAGCACATGCTGGAAAGTAAAAGAGAAAAATAAAAGGCTTTAGACCACCAAGCAGACGTCAGTTCTACAAAGCAGGCACAAATGGATTGCAGGATTTCATGGATGCTGAGAGTTTGAATTACTGAGCTACACCTCACTTAGAGAAAATGTGGTTTTCTTTTTTTGGAGAACGCATCAAATATTGAATGCTACTGTTTGCTGTGCACTCTGCTCTGTGGACAAGTACATAAATAAACTTATGTAGTGTTCTGTTTAGGCAATTAAATGAATGGAAAACGGCCAGGACCCCAATATTAATGTTCTATTACACTGCATTGGCAAAGATGATGGATGCCAATTAAATTGAAATCAGTGGTCATAGGTTAAACAAATGATGACTCTGATCAAAGCACTCCTCCTTCAGCAGAGCACTAAACCTGTCCTAAACTTAAATGCATGTTTATAACAGTCCTGCTTAAAACTGAGCATGTGCTTAGGTAATTTCCTGTTTAGAGGAGGGCTGGGCCATGCATTTTCAGGTTTATTTATCGATTGGGAATATCCATGCTTACCTAGTCCTCTATGGTTAGGTTTCATCAAGACAGCTTTGCATATGCCAAGTTTCACTGGGGTTTCAGGACATGCTATTGCTGTCTCACACTCGTTTGTATTTATAGTGATCCAGCAGGCTTGGGGAACTATATAAGGATTTCAAAAGCTCATGCTATTTCTGCTTTCATTGATGATGCTCTCACTGAAGCTCTATCCTGCAATGGGTTGGCAGCAGAGGGCTGATGAGTGGTCCTTCTCCTGTGGTAGTGAGATGCTGCCAGTTGAAGATGATTATCCATATCATTATTTTTGCAATAGTGACTTGTTTTTTTGGCTTTGCATATTTCTAAATATTGCCAAGTCTTTCTGCTTCTGTAAGAATTAAAATGAACTTTTTACTCTTCCCTTTTTGATATCTGCAAACCTATAGCCCCATTTTGATAATAATTAAAAAGAAAAAATATGTAATTTTTCATAACTAAACCTTACTGTTTTTCCCAGCTCGCATAGGAACTGGGACAAGAACTCTCCAAGCAAATAGAGTCAAAATCTCAGCTTTGCTTGGAAAATACCAGGGTCTGTGGGAAAACGTAGAGTCAAAAATGAAGGCAGAAATGGGAAAATTTCATCAGCCCTTGTGGTGCTTTTCTCTCTTTGATTAAACATGAGGGTTTAAGTATCATCAACAATATGAATTCTGAAGAATACAAGAGAATGCACTTCAGGTTAAAATGCTTGTATTTTATTCAGGTATTAAAAAAAAAAGCAGCCACTAGACTATTCTTGAAATAAATCACTGAGAGGGTTAGACGGAGGCTGGAGGTGCACACTACATTTTTCATTGCCAGCTCCTTGTAACCAAGGTACATTGTCAAGACTAACCTTGGAAAAGCACTTCTCTCTCTTCTCCCTGCATAGCTCTCCATGGTGGCATCATTAATGTTGATGGCTATAATTGACCACAAAGAGCAGACCTTTAGTCCCTACCTGCTCTTTCGGAGTGTTTATACACTGCTAGCCTGACCACACAGCAGACTAATGAGCATTACACTTGACAAATATTGTCATGCCTAAACAGGAGATAGTGCTTCTGCTAAGACAAGCAGCAACCCTGGGGGCACGTCATGCTCAAATAGGAAAGTTAAGAATTAATATTAATTCTCTTCCACTCGCTGGGGGCCTGATCCAGATCCTTAATGTCAGTTAAGTCTTTCCACTGTGAGCTTTGCATCTCTCCTATGAAGTAGCCCTTTAAAATACAATAGAACCAAATATAATAAATTTGACAGTAATAACAGATGGTGCAAACTGCCTTTTAACTATGTCAGGACTGTTCCAGTAGCTGGATGAGGTACTGATTTGAGATGAAAAATCCCAGGTCCTAATTCCTTTTAAATATCTGGAGTCTTGATCTGTGTGGGACAGCACTCCAAATTTTATGTGTAGTAGAGCAAAACGTGGTGAGCAATTTAGAAGAAATGAGAACCTGTGATTTAATTTGTATTGAGTCTGGCATGTAAACCAGCATGCCTGCTGTATACAGTCTACATGCAGAGCTTTGGGGGAAACTCCCCTCTGCCCCACACGAAGTCTCATCCTAAACCCAGGTAATGAGCACCCTTGTTGCTGAGTTGCTTTCTCCCTGCTACCTATGTGCATTGTTCTTGATTATAAACAGCATCCACGTTTTAATGACTTTGCAGCTCTCTTTCAAGATGCTAGAGTTCATTTTTGGTTTATATAATTTAAAATAGACAGCAATTCTAGTGAAACGAATGGGATTACAAATTATGTTTGTGTCTAAATATCTCTTTGGTCTGTTCATCTGGTGACTAGACCTCACTGTGGACTTTTTTGTCATAACTTGCCATGCGTTACTCAACTGCTGTCTCATTTTTATTTTTTTCTGACAGAGTTCTTGGTATCAGGTAGAGTCCTGAAGTTTTGAGCTAAGTTAAATAACTTTGCTTTACAGCAGAAGAACATAGTGCCAAATAGAGGGGGCAGCCAGGTTTCCAGCCTGCCGCTGAGAGCCAGATCTGCTGTGCTGGCGCTTGCTTTTTGCTTTGCAGTCTTGCTCGTGCTCAGAAAGCTTCTGACCAACTTCATTGACCAGCCGAGTCGGCTGGACTTTCTGGGGTGCTCTCCCACTCCACCCTTCTCTCCCTGGCCCCAGGCTGGTGTTTGTCTGCACCTGAGACAAGCACTGCCTGAGTGTAGTATTTTAAGTATCTGGTTCTGTGCACCATGCACCATGTGGTTCTGGTTTTTGTCATCTCTCTCAGGTCTGGAGTGCACCACTGCAACCTCAGGCTCTTGAGTAACTCCTGCAGGCGTTGTGCTGGCTGCCGCAGAGGTCAGGTGCTCGCTCAGGACGCTTGGCACCCGCTGCCTTTGCGGGCTGCCTACGGGCAAGGACCGGAGCAGCGTTTCCCGCTGGGGAGGGCAGCTCTCTGCTGACTTGCTGTTTGCTGGAGTCTTGTGCTTTAGCAATACGATCTTGTAAGACAAGGCATTGCTGATGGTTCCTGTCACCAGATATTCATCTAGGTCAGCAGAATGCAGCCAGCCCCACTGAAACAGGAGGGAGTGAGTGTGCCACCAGACTGCCACTCAGTCCTTTGGAAGATTGTCCTGTTGACAAAAGATGATTTACTGGGATACATATGCAGGGCCAAGACAAACTGAGCCAACTGATGTAACTGGATCTCAGTTTAGGTCAAGCCTAAATGCAGCCTGGAGTATTTTGCCTGCCTTGGCTGCAGGCAGTGCTTCAGCTGCCGGTGCAGAACAGCTTGGCAGCGGGGTGTGAAGGCACAGTCCCACAGCGAGCACCCAGGCTCGCCAGCCTTGCGCTGGGCGCGCAGTTCTGTGGCATCCCTGTCTCAAGCGTTCCCCGCGTGCTCAGTAAATCCCCCTGGGACAGATGTGATCCTTTGCATCAGGGCCTGCTAATTTTTTGTTCAGAATCTTTTGAGCTAAATGGAGAGGGGAAAAAAAGTTTATAATCTAAAAGAGTGAGGCCTCCTCTTTACAGTGCTGGAAAGCAGGTGGGGGGAATGCTTTCCACCATCCTTGCTTTCTTCCCGGTGGGAAGAACACGCTCAATTCACCCATCACGGTCCCAGATCCTCAGGAGATGTGGCCAGGCCCTCAAACCGCATTCAGAGTGTGCAGTGTGCAGTAATTGAGCCATGCATCCTCTTAGGACCCTCTTTGATCCATGATGTTTGCTGTCAGCAAGATCCCAGTGGGAATTGCTGCAGACATGTCAATGCTCTGCTTCCTCTGCAGAGAGGCTCTAAGCTGCCAGGGCAGTTTTTAATCTCAGCATCACCTAGCTGCTTTCACCTGTGTACTATTAAACTGTTCATATATCAGGGGGAAAAACTCATCCAGGAGAGTGTATTAGGAATACCTAAATGAGGTAGCTATGTTATCCTCAGCAAAATATTATTGTTATTAAATGTTCCCACCAGATACTTGGACAGCTTGTGTTACAACTGCAAAGCTAACATTTCATTATAGGAAGATATATATTCATAATGGATTGCAATTTACCAAAATACACAGAGGGCCCCAGATTTGTCAGTGTGCATTTGCTCTGCGAGAAATACATCTCACTAAAAACCAGATGTCAAAATTAACAGTAGAGCTTTTGCAATGTAGGCAAGAAAGCTGACATTTCAGAGCTGGCAGTCCAGCTGTGTTAACGGCGTCAGGGAGCCTTTGTGTTATTAGGTACAATGTTTAGCAGTAGAGCGGCATTAGGAGTTTATTTAGATTATAAGTGGTGGGAAATCACTATACTGTGTTGGTGGCAACAATTGTAATCAGGTGAGATCCTGGAACCCCTCCTCCCCTCCCAATATTTTCTCTCTTTCCATTCACTTGCCATGTTCTTGTATAGCCAAATTTCAAGCAGTTGTAAGAATTACTTCAGTTCTGCGGGAATTGCTGGGGATCATAGTCAGGGTCACGTTTTGGAGAGGAATGAGGGAGACACGCGTTTGAAAGCTCTTGTAAACGTCTCAATAACTGTTCTGAAATGTAAATTATTGATTCATACCCTCCGGTTTTCTAATGTACTTCATCTTGCTGGTAATTTAACCTAGTTTTCAGGGTATTTTTATCTGTAGCTTTCTAGAACCTGTGTTCCCCATGTATTTTATCTCATCTCTTTCTCCTGTTCTTAGATGTTAGCTAGTGAGTCAGGGCACTGATCAGCTTGACTAATTTGTTGGCATAGCTTTCTATCAGGAGAAAAAGGGTGCACGCTTTTAAAAGTGAAGAAATTAACCATTGGAACAACACAAGCACCAGTGGATTCTGCATTAGTAGCAATAGTAATGCCAGGAGGTCTGTCTTCCGAAGACGTGTCTCTGGTTTTCCATCAGCATTAATTTTTGGAAACCCTATGGCCTGTACTACATGAATCGTGATGGTCCATTGTGTCTTAGGAGTTCCCAAACCTGGTGCTTGGGCACTGCGTTCAGCTCTGTGCCTGCTTGTGGGAAAGAATGGGAGGAAGGGCTTGGTCACGCAAGGTCTGTGCCTTGAGCTGCATGTGCTACGGAGCTGGAGATCTGTATCTCGGGTCACATCAGACTAAGGGCAATGAATTACTTGCAAAGTGGTGGATAATCTTGGCTTCTGGAAGGCTCCTGGGGTTTCTAATTACTGACTGAAATGTGAATTACAATCTCAAAGAGCCTCCGAATGTACTAGCTAGAGCAGATGCTTTATTGAAGGGTGCTGATATGGAATTAGGCTGCGCCCCAGAGGGAAGGTGCTCTTGGGATCCTCTCCAGGGATGCTCCTGCATGCAGGGGTGCAGCCTTCTGGAACAGTGTTCCCTCCCTGCTGGGTGAGAGGCAGGATAGGGCCAGGCACCCATGGGAAAAAAAAATGAATGCAAAGAGGTGCTGTCAGGAGACTCTGTGGGAGTCAATATCCCACTGATAATAAAGCTTAGTGTATTTATCTGAGTGCTGTCCTGGTCACTCGTATTGGGGCACCCCGAGGGAAGTAGCCTCACTTTGTTGGCGTGGAAGCAACATCCCCTTTTATTGGCAGAAGGAAATGCTGGCTTACCTGCGGACAAGGGAGATACTCAGTTTCAAGGCAAGGTCATATTTCCTCTTTAAAATCCAGCTAGATAGAGATTGCTGTTGACCCCAGCAGCATTATGTGACCTTATCTACCACACAGATATTTTCCTGAGGTTTTCCATTAGAGAGGCGGGCCTGTGGCTTGAATGGCGAGCGTGTGGGCGATGCTGAGGTTTTAACCCCCACATGCTGCGCAGAGGGGGCTGGTGGGGCTGGTTCGAGGTGCTCTGCGTGGCTGGCTGGGAGGAACATCGAGAGGAAAACAGCTCCCCAGAGCTGATACGGAGCTGCTCAGCCCTCCTCGGTCCATCAACTGAGCGTGATCTCAAGTATCTCTTGCAGTGTTTTGCTGAACTGGGGCACAGAGGAGGAAGCAGTCCTCTAGGCAAATCACAGTGTATAAATACCTCTGCCATGAGCGTAACCAGGGCCGCGGCGCTGTCACACAACACAGTCGGCAATAAATAGATTCCTGAATTAGATAGAATCTCTGCTGTATTTCAGATGTGACTGAGCTACATGTACAAAATGTCCTTTGAAATAGCAGCTGTGTCTGCGTTTTCTTCCTCTGAGATAAGCAATTATGAGAATGTTATAATGATTTCTTTAAAAAAAAAAAAGGGGTGTGTGTCTAAACAGCAATTGCTTTTTAGTGCAGGAGATATTTAAACATCAGTTCCTTGAATTGATTAAAAAGAGCTGTTCTGATAATGCAATTTTGTAGCTTGTGATTTGCACTGAATGGCGCAATGAATGGTGATGAAAGGCTGGAGGTGGTTTCTGGTGGGACCTTGTGCTGCATTGGTGGCTCTGAGGTGGTGTGTTCGTTTCACAAAGACGTCTGCACTTGTGTAAAACTTCTCATTGCTGGGGCCAGCCAGAATTAATGCTAGAATGGTTTTAGTGGCATTTTTTGTTCGTTAATGGTGAACATGGGAGTACCTTGCCCTGCTGAAGGGCCTCTCAGGAAAGGCGTGTTTCTAAGGGATACTCCACATTCTGCTGCACACTGATGTCTTCTGCACTTTGAAGGATTTTATGTATCAGACTTACCAAATTTGCATTTCTGCTGTTTATCAACCATAGTGATTAAATATATTTTTCAGACTTTCCCAAAATGCAAATTTTCGTCCACTTGGATAGTTAACCACTAGAAAACAGAATCTCCCAGCTACCAGGTAATACCAGTAAATTCTTGGCTCATAGAATTTGTATCTCTCCTTTGAATCACCAGGCATTTTGTTTATTCAAGCCCTCTTGGAATCTGTTCTCTTGCAACACATAACTCTAATGCTGTTTTATGAGTAAGGCTAGCTGAGAGATGCTTACGGTTTAAAATGTTCATGTATCTGGCAGGCAGTGTCAGGATGCACGTTGCTGTAAGCAGATGGAGCAGTTACCAACCTGAGCTGGACTCTCACTCTGTTCTTTTCATTCCTTTTTCCACTGTTTTTTTTTTTTTTAAAAAGAGAATAGACCCAAAAGGGGGGCTCCATCCACTGTGCCTCTGAGCGTCATTAATGTCACTTCTGCTCGAGGTGGCACTTAGGCCTGGAATCCTTCTGTACCCTGGCTCCTGTAATTGGTGTGCTACCTCCGCAATGGGGTCTCAACTATCTAAATCCTTGTCTTCAAGCAAGTACTGACAGCCCCCTCGTGTTAAGTTTCGTAAACACTAATTTGTGACATCTCCTGTGGCTTAAATCAAAGCGCTCAAGTAAAAGTAATAATACCACGGTTAAAGTGAACGTTACAGAATAAAACGCCTGTCACCTGACACTAAATGGATATGACACCGAGCGTGTTTTGGAGACGTTCCTAATGAGGAGGCGCTGGGGGAAGTAACGCTGCTTTCGCAGCCCTGAAGCTCTGCGACCTACTCGGCAGAAAACAAAAAGGGAGAATATCGCTTGCTTCAAGTCTGGTTTGTGTTTTGCTCAGGTGCACATCAGAGGAGAAGGATGACCTGGCTCCTGCAGGTCTCCATTTGCCTTGCAGCGGTGCAAGCTGCTGATGCATCTGATGAGGGACCACAGCCCTGTTTGCACGAGGTGCTCTACAACCAGGGGACACACAAGTTTCTTCCTGTCCTGTAAAATCTGCAGTTTAGCAACCAGGGGAGACTCTTACTTGAAATTACACCTGGATTATACTGCTCTTTCCTATTTGTCTCTCTTCTTTCTTTTTTTTTTTTTTTTAACCAACCTTTTTGTCTTCCTTTCATATTCACATTGGTTAAATTGAACTCATCATTTCCCACTTTTGTTATACAATACAACTCTTGTTGTAGTGTATTAACTTTTCATACCTGGCAATACTGGAAACAATAGAAGCCCTTGAAACCAAAACTGCAGTGTCACACTGATGTTAATTTTAAAATTAATGTCTGTAGGCATATGTAGTATAACCATAATACAGACTTTCAAGCAGGTAGCTGAGCTTGTTGTACCCATCTTCTGTGCTTAAGCATGTTATAGCACCTTCCAATACCTGAAGGGAGCCTACAAGAAAGCTGGAAGGGGGTGTTTTTACAAGGGATTGTAGTGACAGGACAAGGGATAACAGGTTTAAATTGAAAGTGGGGAGATTTAGATTAGATATCAGGAAGAAATTCTTCCTAGAAAGGGTGGGGAGGCACTGGGACAGGTTGCCCAGAGAAGCTGTGGATGCCCCATCTCTGGAAGTGTTCAAGGCCAGGCTGGATGAGGCTTGGAGCAACCTGGTCTAGTGGAAGGTGTCCCTGCCCATGGCAGGGGGGTTGGAGCTGGATGGTCTTTAAGGTGCCTTCCAACCCAAACCATTCTAGGATTCTATGTTGAAGGATAGAACAAACCTCTGTCAGCGTATAAGAAGCCCAAACAAACTGTGAAAGGAGGCAGGATTATCAGTAAGAGAAACATCACGTTGTGTAAATTCCCATCCCATGGGAGGAATAGGGAGCAGGGAAAAAGGCCTGAAGGTAGGTGCTGCCCATGTGTGAACTCTGGGCTGGAAGTGGATGGTTGTCACTGGTGGCTCCCTTGGGCCACCACCACTGCGCCGGTTCCGTTAGGAGGGGGCTTGGCCTTGCAGAGCTGCTTGTAGGTCCAAGGGTTTGAGGTCCAGTTTGGAACTGGGGACAGAAACGAGCAGCGCTGCACGCTTGCTGGCTTTTCCTAATGTGGTGTTCAGTAATCCCTTGTTAAAAGGTTATAAACCTGGGTAGGTGCTGCAGTCAGGAGTGTTTGTAACATCTTTCTTCTATTTCCCTTTTAAGTTTTTTTTAAACACTTTTTAAAATTTCTTTATTCCCTGTATGATTAGGGGAAACCCAATCTAGTAAGTCTGGATCCTTCTACGATGGAGATATTTAGTACCAGCTCTGGCATATTTATGTTGGCTCCCTGATTGGACAATGTGCCAAGCTGTCCTTCGTGGCCTTAATTATCGCAACTTCAGGCCAGCATTGCCTGCTTACAGCATAATCCCACGGCCTAGAGTGAACCCTGAAAATGCTTAATTAAATGACATTCCACAACAGATTAAGGAATCAGAAGCCCAAGATAAAGAAAAAGGGAGACTGTGACCATAGGAGTAGCAGCTGCTCTTCCCTTTCAGGATAATGCTCCTGACATGGACTGTTTCATTTTGAACATATTAAAAAACGAACATTAACCAATAACATTTTAGGGTCTGCACTTGGCTTCTTGAGTTTTGAGTGCAAAGGGGTTGCGAGACATCTCATCTTGGGCAGTTGCATGACTGGGCTCTGTGGATTGATTTACATCAGCCGAGGATCTGTTCTGTGCTCAGCCTAATTCCACTGTCTCCGTAATCGTGTGTGAATTATGGCCTGAGCATGGAGTCTGCTCATGTGAGCAGGCACTACCAGGTCGCTAAGCCTGGCTCACAGTTCATGTGGTGCCACGCTGGCTTCCTCCAGCCTGGAGTCAGGCTGTGCTGGAGGATGGACACCCTCGAGCAGCTTTTGACCAGAGACTTTGTGCGCTTTGTTTTGGGCACCTGGGTGAGGCACTTTGGCAAAGTTGATGGGTGCCTTTGCTGCTTGCAGTTCTGAAATCCAGGGTGAGCATCAGGGCCAGGCACTAAAAATCACTTGGCTTTTATTATTTTTAAGAAGAAAACCGAAACCTTCTCTCTATGTAAAAATGAGCGTGCAGTTATTTGGAACAGACACGATCAAATCGTGTTAGGGAGTCCCCCTGGGAGCCTAAGCCTACGTCTGACTACAGAAGATCAGCATACAAACACAAATGCTGTAGATAATGTTACATTGCACAGATTAGGGCTCAAATCTTCAGCAAATCTGTTCAGAGCAAGAAAATGACAGTAAGTGGGGCACGTGCAGCCCACTGAGCACATATTCAAAGGCCCGTCTGTGAAAGCAGTTATTGCTAATATCGTGTTTTGTCATATTATTCTGCAATTATTTGCTCCAACAACTCTCTTGTCTTAGCTGAATAAATGGGCTGTGCAGCCAGACCTGGAGTGATTCCTTCTTTACAAGGACAAGTGGATCAAGGTTGTGTGTTGTGTTTCCAGAGGTTTGGCTTGCCTGGTTTGTGTCCTTCTCCAGTGCTATAACATAATTTCAGCAATCAAACTGCAGGAGGAGAGAAATGAGTTAAATGTCTGTGCTAACACAGGGACAGTCTTTGGGGGAAACGTAGAGGGCTTGGGTGGGGGACCGTGTGCCAGCAGTGGATTTGCCTGGGATTTCACCGGACAAAGGCTGGAGGTGGGTGTAGCTGGGCAGTGTGAGGGGAGTGCATCTGCATTGTACCCTCGGACACCTGAGCTTTAATAATCTTATTTTACAAGTGAAAGGAGTTTAGTGGTCCCAGCATAATCCCCAGTGCATATTTCGTCCACGTTACAAAATGTACCACATGCTTGGACGCAACTGGAAGCTTTGGGTGCGTACAGCCAAGGATTTGTTATATTTGATAGCAGAAGCAAGGTGGATTATTGCTAAACCGCATCAGCTAAGCTGTGCAAGGAAGTGTAGCACATCATTTCCCTATCTGTGAAATGGGGAAGATTTTTTTGCTGAGCAGGGCTATTCAGGTGGTGAGTTTTTAGCATGAGGACGGTCTCTCGCTACAGTTCAGAAGCTGCACACACTTGCTGCATCTGCGTAATCCCTTGTGCCACGACTAGTCCCAATGGGGTGCAGAGCAGCAACCGGGAAGGTGTACCAGCATCAAATCTGCCCTAAGCCTCAGCTCTGCTGGAGCTCATCTGCACCGCTGAAACACTTCTACAGAGAGCCACTGTCTGCCTCAACGCTACCTGACTTTACCCGGCACAGTGCATTTACTGACATTAACACTTAGCATCTTCTGTTGCAGCTTTCCTTTTTGCAATGAAAAATAAAAGAGTTTAAAAGAAGCATGTGAAATCTTACAGCAAAAACCTCTTTTTAGGTATTCCATGGAGGAATAATCCAGGGAAATACATGTGGCATAAAAATTTTTATTTACCTACAGGTATTTTATGCTTGCAGCCAACAAGTCTGCACTGATTCCTCTTCAGAGCTTTATATGTTATACAAAGCATCAACTTAGATTTGTCTTCTTTATTCTATATTTGCTATCATCCCTCAAACTGAAAGCTTATCTTGTTTCACTCTCAGACCTAGTTCTGCAGGGGTTAGAGCATCCTCAGTTTCCCCATGACATCTCAAAGTTGTCCAGCAGCTTATAGCTTTTGGATGCTTTGCTCTTCAGCTGGCTAGAAGATCAGCCAGAGTCAAAGCCTGGAGATCTTACCCCAGTTTAGCGTTCATGAGGCTTGTGTGCGTGTGTACAAACTGGGACTGCCCTCGGCTGCAGCAGAGCTTTTTGTGAGTGAAGCCTCAGGCAGAACGCGGCACGTTGTGCAGACCCCATCAAGGCCTCCTTTGTGGCTGGAGCAATATAAAGGTCTTTAGATCCAGTCTTCAGCCTTGAAAGTGGTTCTTTGAAGTTGCTGGGCCTTCATATGTCCTCCAGACTTCCATTTAATGTAGTATTTTGTTTTGATAAGGGTTTTTTTTTAAGATTTCAGGTAAGATTTCAACAAGCTGGGGATGTATCAAAGTATAAAATACTTGCTTGAGTCTTAATCAATCCAAACTGTTCTCTTAAGAAGGAAAAGTAAAGGCTGTTAAAGCAGGCCAGACACTTACAAGGCAGCAGATGTTTTTCTTTATTGTCAGAACAGCAATCTTTATTAAATACCAAAGAAAACCCTCTAAATCCAGGAAGGCGGTTGAGTCTATGCTGAGGACACCTCTTCCTCAGGCCAAACAGTCTTTTCTAAGCCATTTGTTTTTC